>NC_142806.1:18596610-18701378 GCF_049724085.1 Artemia sp. Qi Xiang Cuo
TTATATTCCTTAGTGATATTTTCTGCCAATGTCCTTTTTATTTTTCTAGCAATTTCACTGTCTATTATCACACTATTTTTACACAGGTAACAGTTCCGGCACGTAGACAGGATATGGCTTATGATATTAGTAGAAGAGTAGGCCTTTCTCTTTCGTCTTTGCTTTCATTTGAATGCTAATACCCGAAAGCTGACGACATGATTTAACACTGGGTAACATGGTACCACGAGCACAAGCAGGAAGATGCCCCTCCTTATCAACGATTATTTTTATGTTGGCATTCCCTTTGAGTGCAATCATCGCCGGATTTCTCAATCTCGCATATCCACCATCACAAGAGTTGAATTTTTTGGTACTCCAAAGAAATTTAATTCCTTACTATCATGACAATGCACACATACGTTTCCGATAGTGCTACCACTTGTACATATTTCATAATTTAAATACTTCTCCTGGTCAGAATTCAATGCTATAATAACACTATCATACGAACACACTTTCTTAAAATGCTTCATCTTCACTTTTTTAGAGATATTAGTTATGTCTTTATTGTTCCACTGCGTAAAAAATACTGATTTAATACATGCAGTAAACTAGGTAGTGTCGATAATCAGCCATAGAGTAACAGTGGGAAAGCCACATCGTATCTCTGGGCAAGCATAGAGTACAATTTTTAGAGCCATAAAGATATTTCATGTCATTTTAAGATCCGTAAAAAAAAAGTTTAATAATTTCGAAGTCCAAAAAGAATTTAGTCCAATAAAAAAAAATTCAAGAAAAAAATACTTTTCAGACATTTATTGTTAAAACTTTATTTTTAACTAATTCATCCGGGTTTTCGAGAAGTCCTATTCCTACAAGTCAAGCTAGAACAAAAGAATGAGCTAGATTATATTGGCTTACACTGAAGATAATTGAACAGAAGAAAATAAAACCCGAGAAATAATTAGCTAGTCTGGTGTGACAAACACAGAGCAACGTTTGGCTACATAGCTAGTAAACAGATACAGTCGAGGGAATGAATCCTGTCGAGGAGGTATCATTAGCAAGTAACCTATTCCTACATGAGTACCAAGTCACCTGAATACCGGGCAAGCGTTTCTTAGTCGTATGTTTACCCGAATATTTAACAAGTACCATTTTTCCATACCATCTATTAAACTCAATTCCTCCTAGAATTATTTAAACTAAATAGTTACCCCCGCCCTAGAAAGTTCAGAAAAACACAATAGCCTTATTTATAGTGAAGCGTTTTTTAGTCGTATGTTTACCCGAATATTTAACAAGCAGCATTTTTCCACACCATCTACAAAACTTAATTACTCCTAGAATTATTTAAAGGAAATACTTACCCCTACCTTAGAAAGTTCGAAAAAACACGATAGCCTTATTTATAGTGAAGTGTTTCTTAGTCGTATGTTTATCCGAATATTTAACAAGTACCATTTTCCATACCATCCATAAAACTCAATTCCTCCTAGAATTATTTAAACTAAATAGTTACCCCCTCCCTAGAAAGCTCGGAAAAACACGATAGTCTTATTTATAGTGAAGCGTTTCTTAGTCGTATGTCTACCCGAATATTTAACAAGTACCATTTTTCCCTACCATCCATAAAACTCAATTCCTCCTGGAATTATTTAAACTAAATAGTTATCCCCGTCCTAAAAAGTTCGGAAGAACATGATAGCTTTATTTATAGTGAAGTATTCCTTAATCGCATGTTTACCCGAATATTTAAAAAGCACCATTTTTCCATCCCATCCATAAGACTCAATTCGTCCTATAATTATTTAAACTAAATAGTTTCCCCTGCCCTAAAAAGTTCAGAAAAACACAATAGCCTTATTTATAGTAAAGCGTTTCTTAGTCGTATGTTTACTCAAATATTCAACACGTACCATTTTTCCACACCAGCCACCAAACTCAATTCCTCCTAGAATTATTTAAACTAAATAGTTACCCCCACCCTAGAAAGTTCGGAAAAACACGATAGCCTCATTTATAGTGAAGCGTTTCTTAGTCGTATGTTTACCCGAATATTTAACAAGTACCATTTTTTCAATACCATCCATAAAACTCAATTTCTCCAAGAATTATTTAAACTAAATAGTTACCCCCGCCCTAGAAAGTTCAGAAAAACACAATAGCCTTATTTATAGTGAAGCGTTTCTTAGTCGTATGTTTACCCGAATATTTAACAAGTACCATTTTTCCACACCAGCAACAAAACTCAATTCCTCTTGGAATTATTTAAACTAAATACTTACCCCCGCCTCTCACAGAAAGTTCGGAAAGACACAATAGCCTTATTTATAGTCAAATGTTTACCCGAATATTTAACACGTACCATTTTTCCGTACCACCCACAAAAATCAATTCCTCCTAGAATTATTTAAACTAAATATTTACCCCTGCCCTAGAAAGTTCGGAAAAACACAATAGCCTTATTTATAGTGAAGCGTTTCTTAGACGTATGTTTACCCGAATATTTAACAAGTAACATTTTTACATACCATCCATAAAACTCAATTCCTCCTAGAATTATTTAAACTAAATAGTTACCCCCGCCCTAGAAAGTTCGGAAAAACACGATAGCCTTATTTATAGTGAAGCGTTTCTTAGTCGTATGTTTACCCGAATATTTAACAAGTGCCATTTTTCCATACCATCCATAAAACTCAATTCCTCCTAGAATTATTTAAACTAAATAGTTACCCCCGTCTTAGAAAGTTCCGAAAAACACGATAGCTTTATTTATAGTGAAGCGTTTCTTAGTCGTATGTTTACCTGAATATTTAACAAGTACCATTTTTACAAACCATCTATTAAACTCAATTCCTCCTAGAATTATTTAAACTAAATAGTTACCCGCGCCCTAGAAAGTTCAAAAAAACAATATAGCATTATTTATAGTGCAGCGTTTTTTAGTCGTATGTTTACCCAACTATTTAACAAGCAGCATTTTTCCACACCATCTAAAAAACTTAAGTACTCCTAGAATTATTTAAACTAAATAGTTAACCCTACCTTAGAAAGTTTTAAAAAACACGATAGCCTTATTTATAGTGAAGTGTTTCTTAGTCTTATGTGTATCCAAATATTTAACAAGTACCATTTTCATGCCAGCTCCAAAACTCAATTCCTCCTAGAATTATTTAAACTAAATAGTTTCCCCCTGCCCTAGAAAGTTCGGAAAAACACGATAGTCTTATTTATAGTGAAGCGTTTCTTAGTCGTATGTGTACCCGAATATTTAACAAGTATCATTTTTCAATACCATCCATAAAACACAATTCCTCCTATAATTAATTAAAATAAATAGTAACACCCACCCTAGAAAGTTCTGAAAAACACGATAGTCTTATTTATAATGAAGCGTTTCTTAGTCGCATGTTTACCCGAATATTTAACAAGTACCATTTTTCCATACCATCTATAAAACTCAATTCCTCCTAGAATTATTTAAACTAAATAGTTATCCCCGCCCTAGAAACTTCTGAAAAACACAATAGTCTTATTTATAGTGAAGCGTTACTTAGTCGTATGTTTACCCGAATATTTAACAAGTACAATTTTTCCAAACAATCCACAAAACTCAATTCCTCCTACAATTATTTAAACTAAATAGTTATCACCGTCCTAGAAAGTTCTGAAAAACACGATAGCCTTATTTATAGTGAAGCGTTTCTTAGTCGTATGTCTATCCGAATATTTAACAAGTACCATTTTTCCATACCATCTATTAAACTCAATTCCTCCTAGAATTATTTAAACTAAATAGTTACCCCCGTCCTAGAAAGTTCAGAAAAACACAATAGCCTTATTTATAGTGAAGCGTTTTTTAGTCGTATGTTTACCCGAATATTTAACAAGTACCATTATTCCACACCAGCAACAAAACTCAATTCCTCTTTGAATTATTTAAACTAAATACTTATCCCCGCCTCTCACAGAAAGTTTGGAAAAACACAATAGTCTTATTTATAGTCGAATGTTTACCCAAATATTTAACACGGACCATTTTTCGGCACAACCCACAAAAATCAATTCCTCCTAGAATTATTTAAACTAAATATTAACCCCTGCCCTAGAAAGTTCGGAAAAACACGATAGCCTTATTTATAGTGTAGCGTTTCTTAGACGTATGTTTACCCGAATATTTAACAAGTATCATTTTTCCATCCCAATCATAAAACTCAATTCCTCCTATAATTATTTAAACTAAATAGTTACCCCCGCCCTATAAAGTTCGGAAAACACGATAGCCTTATTTATAGTGAAGCGTTTCTTAGTCGTATGTTTACCCGAATATTTAACAAGTGCCATTTTTCCATACCATCCATAAAACTCAATTCCTCCTAGAATTTTTTAAACTAAATAGTTACCCCCGACCAAGAAAGTTACGAAAAACACGATAGCTTTATTTAAAGTGAAGCGTTTCTTAGTCGTATGTTTACCCGAATATTTAACAAGTAACATTTTTCCAGACAATCCATAAAACTCAATTCCTCCTAGAATTATTTAAACTAAATAGTTACCCCCGCCCTAGAAAGTTCAGAAAAACAAAAGAGCCTTATTTATAGCGCAGTGTTTCTTAGTTGTATGTTTACCCAAATATTTAACAAGCAGCATTTTTCCACACCAGCGACAAAACTTAATTACTCCTAGAATTATTTAAACTAAATACTTACCCCTGCCTTAGAAAGTTCGAAAAAACACGATAGCCTTATTTATAGTGAAGTGTTTCTTAGTCGTATGTGTACCCAAATATTTAACAAGTACCATTTTCCATGCCATCCATAAAACTCAATTCCTCCTAGAATTATTTAAACTAAATAGTTACCCCCGCCCTAGAAAGCTCGGAAAAACACGATAGTCTTATTTATAGTGAAGCGTTTCTTAGTCGTATGTCTACCCGAATATTTAACAAGTACCATTTTTCCATACCATCCATAAAACTCAATTCCTCCTAGAATTATTTAAACTAAATATTTACCCCCGTCATAAAAAGTGCGGAAGAACATGATAGCTTTATTTATAGTGAAATGTTCCTTAGTCGCATGTTTGCCTAAATATTTAAAAAGCAACATTTTTACATCCCTTCCAAAAGACTCAATTCGTCCTATAATTATTTAAACTAAATAGTTTCCTCTGCCCTAAAAAGTTCAGAAAAAAACTATTGCCTTGTTTATAGTGAAGCGTTTCTTAGTCGTATGTTTACCCAAATATTCAAAACGTACCATTTTTCCACACCAGCCACTAAACTCAATTCGTCCTAGAATTATTTAAACTAAATAGATACCACCACCCTAGAAAGTTCGGTAAAACGCGATAGCCTCGTTTATAGTGAAGTGTTTCTTAGTCGTATGTTTATCCGATATTTAACAAGTACAATTTTTTCCATAACCTCTACAAGACACAAGTTCTCAGATAATTATTCAAACTTAATTGCTACTCCTGTCCTAGAAAGTTTGGTAAAACACTATAACCGGATTTATAGTGAAGTGTTTCTTAGTCGTATGTGTACCCGAATATTTAAAAAGTAAAATTTTTCCGTACCATCCATAAAACACAATTCCTCCTAGAATTATTTAAACTAAATAGTTACCCCCGCCCTAGAAAGTTCAGAAAAACACAATAGCCTTATTTATAGTGAAGTGTTTCTTAGTCGTATGTTTACCCGAATATTTAACAAGTACCATTTTTCCACACCAGCCACAAAACTCAATTCCTCCTTGAATTATTTAAACTAAATACTTACCCCCGCCTCTCACAGAAAGTTCGGAAAGACACAATAGCCTTATTTATAGTCAAATATTTACCCGAATATTTAACACGTACCATTTTTCCGTACCACCCACAAAAATCAATTCCTCCTAGAATAATTTAAAATAAATATTTACCCTTGCCCTAGAAAGTTCGGAAAAGCTCGAGACCCTTGTTTATAGTGAGGTGTCTCTTAGTTATATGTTTACCCGAATATTTAACAAGTATTATTTTTCCATACTATCCAAAAAACTCAATTCCTCCTAGACTTATTTAAACTAAATAGTTACCCCCGCCCTAGAAAGTTCGGAAAAACACGAGAGCCTTATTTATAGTGAAGCGTTTCTTAGTCGTATGTTTACCCGAATATTTAACAAGTGCCATTTTTCCATACCATCCATAAAACTCAATTCCTCCTAGAATTATTTAAACTAAATAGTTACCCCCGTCCTAGAAAGTTCCGAAAAACACGATAGCTTTATTTATAGTGAAGCGTTTCTTAGTCGTATGTTTACCCGAATATTTAACAAGTACCATTTTTCCATACCATCCATAAAACTCAATTCCTCCTAGAATTATTTAAACTAAATAGTTACCCCCGCCCTAGAAAGTTCGGAAAAACACGATAGCCTTATTTATAGTGAAGCGTTTCTTAGTCGTATGTTTACCCGAATATTTAACAAGTACCATTTTTCCACACCAGCCACAAAACTCAATTCCTCCTAGAATTATTTAAACTAAATACTTACCCCCGCTTCTCACAGAAAGTTCAGAAAGACACAATAGCCTTATTCATGGTCGAATATTACCCGAATATTTAACACGTACCATTTTTCCGTACCATCCACAAAAATCAATTCCTCCTAGAATTATTTAAACTAAATACTTACCCCCGCCCTAGAAATTTCAGAAAAACACAATAGCCTAATTTATAGTGAAGCGTTTCTTAGTCGTATGTTTACCCGAATATTTAACAACTACAATTTTTCCACACCAGCCACAAAACTCAATTCCTCCTAGAATTATTTAAACTAAATAGATACCACCGCCCTAGAAAGTTCTGAAAAACGCGATAGCATTATTTATAGTGAAGCTTTTCTTAGTCGTATGTTTACCCGAATATTTAACAAGTACCATTTTTCCATACCATCCATAAAACTCAATTCCTCCTAGAATTATTTAAACTAAATAGTTACCCCCGTCCTAGATAGTTCGGAAAAACACGATAGCTTTATTTATAGTGAAGTGTTTCTTAGTCGTATGTTTACCCGAATATT
This sequence comes from Artemia sp. Qi Xiang Cuo, assembly GCF_049724085.1. Classification (NCBI taxonomy): domain Eukaryota; kingdom Metazoa; phylum Arthropoda; class Branchiopoda; order Anostraca; family Artemiidae; genus Artemia; species Artemia sp. Qi Xiang Cuo. The sequence goes on from NC_142806.1 coordinate 18,603,657, forward strand.
TAACAAGTACCATTTTTCCATACCATCCATAAAACTCAATTCCCTCTAGAATTATTTAAACTAAATAGTTACCCCCTCCCTAGAAAGTTCAGAAAAACACAATAGCCTTATTTATAGTGAAGCGTTTCTTAGTCGTATGTTTACCCAAATATTCAACACGTACCATTTTTTTCACACCAGCCAAAAAACTCAAATCCTCCTAGAATTATTTTTACTAAATAGTTACCCCCGCCCTAGAAAGTTCGGAAAAACACGATAGCCTTATTTATAGTGAAGCGTTTCTTAGTCGTATGTTTACCCGAATATTTAACAAGTACCATTTTGCCGTATCATCCATAAAACTCAATTCCTCCTAGAATTATTTAAACTAAATAGTTACCCCCGTCCTAGAAAGTTCGGAAAAACACGATAGCTTTATTTATAGTGAAGCGTTTCTTAGTCGTATGTTTACCCGAATATTTAACAAGTACCATTTTTCCATACCATCCATAAAACTCAATTTCTCCTAGAATTATTTAAACTAAATAGTTAACCCACCCTAGAAAGTTCAGAAAAACACAATAGCCTTATTTATAGTGAAGCGTTTCTTAGTCGTATGTTTACCCGAATATTTAACAAGTAACATTTTTCCACACCAGCCACGAAACTCAATTCCTCCTAGAATTATTTAAACTAAATACTTAACCCCACCCTAGAAAGTTCGGAAAAACACTATAGCCTTATTTATAGTGAAGCGTTTCATAGTCGTATGTTTATCCGAATATTTAACAAGTACCATTTTTTCCATACAATCCATAAAACTCAATTCCTCCGAGAATTATTTAAAATAAATATTTACCACCTCCCTAGAAAGTTTTGAATAACACGATTGACTTATTTATAGTGAAGTGTTTCTTAGTAGTATGTATAAACGAATATTTAATAGTTGTCATTTTTTCTAGAACATCCATAAAAATCATTTCCTCCAAAAATTTTTAAACTAAATACTTACCACTACCCAATTAAGCTCGGGAAAACACGATCGCATAATGTATAGTGTAGCGTTTCTTAGTAGTATGTTTCACTGAATATTTAACAAGTCCCATTTTTCCATACCATCCATAAAACTCAATTCCTCATATAATTATTTAAACTTAATACTTCCCCTCGCCATATATATTTCATAAAAACATAAAAGCCTTATTTATAGTGAAGCTTTTCTTAGTCGTATGTTTACCCGAATATTCAAAACGTACCATTTTTCCACACCAGCTACAAAAATCAATTCCTCCTAGAATTATTTAAACTAAATAGTTGCCACAGCCCTAGAAAGTTCGGAAATACACGATAGCCTTATTTATAGTGAAGCGTTTTTTAGTCGTATGTTTACCCGAATATTTAACAAGTACCATTATTCCACACCAGCAACAAAACTCAATTCCTCCTAGAATTATTTAAACTAAATACTTACCCCCCGTCCTAGAAAATTCGGAAAATCACGATAGCCTTATTTATAGTGAAGCGTTTCTTAGTCGTATGTTTACCCGAATATTTAACAAGTACCATTTTACTACACCAGCCACAAAACTCAATTCCTCCTAGAACTATTTAAACTAAATACTTACCCCCGCTTCTCACAGAAAGTTCAGAAAGACACAATAGCCTTATTTATAGTCGTATGTTTACCCGAATATTTAACATGTTCTTATTAATAAGAGAAAAAAACCTGTCTGCTTAAATTATATAATTATGATCATACTCTCAAAACATGTTTGACCATATTATACACTGCCAAATAACCAGTCATTACATATTATGTAATCCCAAATAGCACAGTAAGCAAATAGTATGGGAATTCCTATAGGACCGGTAGAAGTATAATGCCATGTGAGAGGATACTCACTCTCTTTGAAAAGGTGTAGAGGCGCGATAGAATAACATGGAGATTCCTAGGGGCGCGATAGAATTCAATATAAGCATACTACTGACGTTATCAAAGAATTAAGATAACATTCAAAATTTAGCGTAAAGAGCAAGATATTGAGGAAGGGAAAATCTCCATCCATGGACATCTCCTTCCACTAAAACTCCCCCTCCACGAAAAGATCCTCCAGACAGTTCAATCTCAGAAAGTTTTACACACGTAAAATTCAGTAGGCAAAGAGAAAGTAAGACAAATCAAAAGAATTTCTTATAGGAATTCTGGCGAATTCCCCCCGTGTAAAATTTCTTCTGAAAATTTCATCCTCCAGGAAATTCACTCCCCATGAGAAAATTCTCCCCTGGAAAAGCTTTCCAGCAGAAAAGTCACTCCCCCCTCCACGTAAAAAAATATTCCCACTAACTGAATAACAAACACCACACATACACAATGGGCAAACTGTATAACTGAAAGGCCTTCCTTCAGGGCTTGGGAGGGGGGGGGGGGGTCATACTCTCTCCAAAGGCATAGCTACTGGAATATTCAACAATGCTGAAAAAAATGGCATTCTCAAAGTTTTGATTCAAAATTATCCAATAAATACATAATAGATTTATTTCTACATATTTTCCCAAATACGAAAAAAAAACTCCACCATAACTTAACAATTGATCCAGCGAAATTGGCAACTATTTCACCTGCAAACATTTTTTTTCTTAATTATCCGCACTGGGGATTAGGGGGTTTATATTATAATTAATTAAAAAAAACTTTTTTCACAAAATAAGTTTTCCAAAGAAAAGTAAAGAACTCCATTAAACAAAAAATGAGCAAAAATAAAATCAAACAATCTACCAAGCGTGAAACTACCACAAATCTACATCGATAAATAAATAAAACCCAAAACGAGCAGAAATTACAATAAATAACCGAGTCAAACTCAAAACGAGCAGAAATTAACATAATTTGGGTTCAAAACTCCTATGCCTTCCCAAGGCCAGAACATAATTTGCACTTTACTGAAAAAAATACAAATGTTTTTACTCTTATAACTTTAATAAATCAAATAATATTAAGATTGTGATTACTAAATATCAGTAAATGTATATTACCTGACAAAGCATATACCTGACAATGCACATTCATTTGTATTTTTTCAGTAAAGTGCAAATTATGTTATGGCCTTGGGAAGGCATAGGGGTTTTGAGCCCAACTTATGTTAATTTCTGCTCGTTTTGAGTTTGACTCGGTTATTTATCGTAATTTCTGCTCATTTTGGGTTTTATTTATTCATCGATGCTGATTTGGGGTAGTTTCAGAGTTGGTAGATTATTTGATTTTATTTTTGCTCATTTTTTGTTTAATGGAGTTCTTTACTTTTCTTTGAATAACTTATTTTGTGGAAAAAGTTTTTTTTATTAATTTCTGTTCGTTTTATATTGCCATAGTCTTTTCAGAGAAAAAGAAAATAATACTTTAAATCTTTTCGTTTTTTTTTTAATTTATATTTTGACCTGCTGTTTGTATGCTGGAGAAAAATTTTAAGCAATTTTTAACAACATACACCCTCTTAAAAATCTGGACACAAATAGTAGTGATTAATTTAGTTTCATACCTCCTCTAGTGGACCTGAAATGGAAAACCTGATATCATTCGCAAAAAAATCTCTTTACTTTCTTTGATAGCTTGGATTCACTTACCCTATTTTGTTTTGGTTAAATTTTAAAAGCAGAAGCAGCCCCAAAAGTTTGAACATAATACCCTCAGTCGTTCTTGGTATACTGCTGATATGTCTTATTGGTAATTAGCATTAACACAGTACATTTTTATTTAATATTATGGAAACTTATATTTTTAAAAAATAACTTAAATGTAGAGGGAGGGCTTGGTAGAGGGATTAGTTTCCCTCCAATGCTTTTCGACTTTTAAAAGGGACATCAGCCCTTTCTATTTTCAATCGAATGAGCCCTTTTCAAATTCCTACGACAACTCCTTTGATACAAAGTGCCCTGGTCTAAACAACAACAACAACAAAAAATAATGCATTATACCCACATCAATCTTTACTATAAAAATGTCAAGTCTTCCAATTACTGTTGACTATTAAAAAGGGCACTAGGCCTTTCGAATTCTAATCGAATGAGCCTTTTTCGAGTTTCTACGACAACACTTCCTATAAACCCCTTATATGACCCCAGGGCATAAATTACAACTCTTACCCTAAGGGCTGTGAGGGTGGTTGTCATCCTCTAATACCTAATTTCCAAAACTTTCAGCTACGTTACACAAAATGGCTATCTGAAAATTTTGATTGGATGTGTCGGGGAAAATGGTGGGCGTGAGAGGGGCGTCAGTCATTCTCTAATCACTTTCAACTATTAAAAAAGGCACTAGCCCTTTCAATTTCCAATCAAATGAGCCCTTTTGAAGTTTCTACGACAACGCTTTCATTAAAAACATTTTATGCCCCCAGGGGATAAATCACAACCCTCGGCCTTTGGGCTGGGTGGGGGGTTATCATCCTCACAGACCTAATTTCCAGAACTTTCTACTATGGTGAACAAAATAGCTATCTGAAAATTTTGATTGGATGTCTTTGGGGGAATGGTGGGCGTGAGAAAGGGGTAAGTTACCGTCCAATCACTTTCAAATATTAAAAAGGGCACTATTCCTCTCAATTTTCAATTGAATGAGCCCCTTTTGAAGTTTTTACGACAACTCTATCATTAAAAACCTTATATGCTTCCTGGGCATAACTTACAACCTTTGCCCTGGGGACTTTTGGGGGTTTGTCATCTTTAAATACATAATTTCCAGAGCTTTCAACTACGTTGAACAAAATGGCTATTTCTAAACTTTGATTGAATGCGTTTGGGGAAATGATGGGTGTGAGAGGGGGGTTAATTACTCTCCACTCATTTTTCACTTTTAAAAGGGGCAATTTCAATTTCCAATCAAATGAGCCCTTTTTGAAATTTCTACAACGACTTTCTATATAAATTTTAAATGGCCCCTGGGCATAACTTACAACCCTTGCACTGAAAGCTCTGATGGGGATTTTATCCTAAAAGACCTAATTTCCAGAACTTTCGACTACGTTGAACAAAATGGATATCTCAAAATTTTGATTGGATGTGTTTGGGGAAATCGTGGGCATGAGAGGGGGGTTAGTTGCCCATTTCAATGAAAACCTTATATGCCCCCAGGGCAAAACTTATAACTCTTGCCTTGAAGACTATGGGGAGAGTGTCCTGTTCAAAGGTATAATTTCCTGAACTTTAAACTTCGTGGAACAAAATGGCTATCAAGAAATTTTGATCGGATATGTTTGGGTAAATGGTGGGCGTGGAAGGGGAGTTTGTTGAATTCCAATCCCTTTCGACTATTAAAAAGGGCACTAGCCATTTCAATTTCTAATTGAATGAGTCATTTTTGAAGTTTCTACGACGAAGCATTCAGTAAAAGCCTTATATACCCCCAGAGCATAACTTAAAACCCTTGCCCTGAGGGCTGTGGGGGAGTGTCCTCCTCAAAAACATAATTTCCATCTCGAAATCCAAAACACTGAATGATATGGCTATCTAAAAATTTTGATTGGATGTGTTTGGGGGAAAGGTGGGCGTGAGAGGGGGGTTAGTTTCCCTCAAATCACTTACGACCTTTAAATATAGCACTAGCTCTTTTAATTTTCAGTTGAATAAGCCATTTTTCATGTTCCTACGGCAAAGATTTCAGTAAAAACTTATATGCCCCCAAGGTATAACTTATAACCCTTGCCCTGAAAATTGTGTGTGGGGGGGGGGGGTCCTGCTCAAAGGTATAATTTCCTGAACTTTAACTGCGTGGAACAAAATGGCTATCCCAAAATTTGGATTGGATGTGTTTGGGGAAATTGTGGGCGTGGAAGGGGTGTTAGTTGCCTTCCAATTACTTTCGACTATTAAAAGGGCACATGCCATTTGAATTTCTAATCAAATGAGCCCTTTTTGATGTTTCTACGACAACGCGTTCTGTAAAAACTTTTTATTCCCCCAGGGCATAACTTACAACCCTTGTCCTGAGGGCTGTGAGGAGGTTTTCATCCTCAAAGAGCTAATTCCAGAACTTAAAACTACGTTGAACAAAATGGCTATCTCAAAATTTTGATTGAATGCGTATGGGGGAATGATGGGCGTGGGGGGGAGGGCTAGTTGACCTCCAATCACTTTCGAACATTAAAAAGTGTACTTGCCCTTTGAATTTCCAATCGAATGAGCCTGTTTTGAAGTTTCTACGACAACGTCTTCTATAAAAAACCTTATATGCCCCCAGGCCATAACTTAAAACCCTGGCCCTGAGGGTTGTGAGGGAGTGTGCTCCTCAAAAACATATTACTATCTGAAAAACAACTACGCTGAACAAATTGGCTATCTAAAAATTTCGATTGGATGTGTTTGGGGGAATGATGGGCGTGGGGGGGGGGGCTAGTTGTCTTCCAATCACTTTCGACTATTAAAAAGAGCACCAGCCCTTTGAATTTCCAATCGAATGAACCTGTTTTGAAGTTTCTACGACAACGCCCTCTATAAAAACCTTATATGCCCCCAGGGCATAAATTAAAACCCTTGCCTTGAAGGTTGTGGGGCAGTGTCCTCCTGAAAAGCATATTTTCTATCTGGAAATGAACTACGCTGAACAAAATGGCTATCTCAAAATTTTGATTGGATGTGTTTGGGCTAATGATGGGCGTGGGTGGGGGGGGCTTGTTGCCCCCCAGTCACTTTCGACTATTAAAAAGGGTACTAGCCCTTTGAATTGCCAATTGAATGAGCCTGTTTTGAAGTCTCTACGACAACGCCTTCTATAAAAACTGTATATGCCCCCATGGCATCACTTAAAACCCGTGCCCTGAGGGTTGTGGGGGAGTTTCCTCCTCAAAAACATATTTTTATCTGGAAATCAACTACGCTGAACAAAATGGCTATCTCAAAATTTTGATTGGATGTATTTGGGGGAATGATGGGCGTAAGGGGGGCTTGTTGCCCTCCAATCACTTTCGACTATTAAAAAGGGTACTAGCCCTTTGAATTTCCAATCGAATGAGCCTGTTTTGAAGTTTCTCCGACAACTCCTTTTGTAAAAACCTTATATACCCCTGGGGCATAACTTAAAACCCTTGCCTTGAAGGTTGTGGGGCAGTGTCCTCCGTAAAAACATATTTTCTGTCTGGAAATATACAACGCTGAACAAAATGGCTATCTCAAAATTTAGATTGGATGTGTTTGGAGGAATGATGGGCGTGGGGGGGGCGGTGCTAGTTCCCTTCAATCACTTTCGACTATTAAAAAGGGCACCAGCCATTCCTATGTCCAATCGAATGGGCCCTTTTTTGAAGTTTATAAGACAACTCTTTCGATACAAAGTGCCCGGCGAGGGAGAAAAAAACAAAAACCCATTGTGCCTACATTGTTCTGTACTTAGGCAGCGCTAGCGCGCTGCCTATGATTATTTATGATCTCATTGTTTAATGAGCAATAGTCATTTATATTTCCCAGCAATATCTTTCTTTTGATATAAAAAATACATACTTAGACCAATTATTGTTGCTAGAAACACAGATAACTAAGAAGATTAAAGGTACTACTTTTAGAACCCTGCAGTGCCATTGTAAAGCGCTGTTCACTTAGGATTTAGATTTGATGACACAATCACATTTGCTGATTTGTAAAGAGTATTTGATGAACTATAAGCAAAAATTAACCAAAATTTGCACCCGTTTTGGTAAAAGATTGTATTACTTTTATCCGAAGATTCGTGTACGAAATAAAAAAAAGTTACTAAATTATGTATCTAAGATATTTGAGGAACTGTCTCTTATACTCTTATATTTAAAAGATTGTATTACTTTTATCCGAAGATTCGCGTACGAAATAAAAAAAAAGTTACTAAATTATATGTCTAAGATATTTGAGGAACTGTCTACAGACTCTTATAATGACTGCAAATGCTTACGCGATAGCAGAGACCGAAGCTCTTCCTAACAAAGAATAGAAACACAGAAAATTATTGTCTCCCTTTTTCTTTACATAATTGTAGCTTCGAGCCATTTTTATTTTTTAATCCTCACAGTAGAAAAACTGTTCATATCATACACACAGCTTAAGAAAAGAAAAAGTTCATGTAAAGTCAAAATACACTATTTTAAACACTTTGCTTGAATTTTGACTGCAGCACCAAGCCACCTAAGGCCAACACAGCTATTCACACTCTTCCTCCATCCCAATTTTCCCCAAGCCTCCCTCTTTACCCTCTCCCAAGAAGTTCCCATTTCCCTTAAATCTATCCTTATGGCATCTTCCCACTACATTCAGGGAAGATCTGATTTTCGTTTGGCTCTAGCTGGTTGGCCAACAAAGACGATCTTTGGCAATATGTCATCCTTCATCTGCAGAACGTGTCATAGCTATCTCAAACTTTTTCTCATTATAACCCAAGGAAGTGAAATTGAACCACAGTTTTCGTACAGCTACAATGTACAAAGCGTAAGTGACTTCTTTCTGAAAATCTTTAAGCAATGTATAATCAAATCCTCCTCCGTTTTTGGAGCACACACGCTTCAGAACTGTACTTAACCACTGTCATCACTGTGGGTTCCAGTATTCTAACATTGGTTTCCAGGTTTACTTCCTATTCTTTCGTCTTTTTTTCAACTGTGAACATAAACCTGGGCCTTGGCTATTCTACTTTTAGAATCTTCACAGCACCCACCATCTTTACTATTAATGTTACCTATGTAAGTGAAGCTGTCCACTTGATCGATCTTCTCGTTACCCAATGTACCCGTTCACTTATTCCTGTTCATAGTGATGTAGTCTTCTTATCAAAGAAGACTTACTAATCTGTCAAAGAATAAAAATATAAAATGGAATTATTTTTCTGAACTTCTCATAAACGGCATCTTTATCTCCAAATGTACAAAAAAAAGAAAAAAAATATTTTGTTTTATTCCTGTTTGCTGTAAAAAAAACGACTTTTTTTAAGAAATAGAACTAGATTTACTCTGCATGGGCAAAGTGACGTGTTTCAAAAAATTGGCGTACCGACAAAGATGTTGTACAAGCAAGACTCTAGTTTTGCCTTTTCGTCACCGATCTCGCTTTAACTGTGTAGTTTTTAACCAATGAAACCTATTAAAATGTACTGTTCAATGAAGAATTTAGGCCTTCAAGGGAAATATCCCATCGAAGTATTCTAGAAAAGTATTTCTTTAAGACGGCGTCAAAGTACGTTGTTTCTTCATAAGACAAACCTTCTTCTCTATTTCCTGGTTGTTCCAGGCTGTTCTCTAGTTCCTATTATAACGAACCAACATTGTGACATTGTTAATAAAATGTGGCAAACACAGAGTAATTGTTTACCGCTGTGTTTCAAAACATAAAACTTATTAATTTCTGATACATTTGATGGTTTCTCTCAGTAAGATAATCACAGAAACACTTTATTAATTATTACAAAACTACGTCATTGCGTTCAATTACTTTTTATTATCTTCGTGTGACTACAGCCATGAAGACGTGTCTTCCTATGCTTATATTCATGGGAAACAGGTAAAAGGCGATTAATAACCAAAATTATGGAACTACATCTGCCTGAAAATGATCTACAGTATTTCAGTTTTTCCATTTAGTTTTTCAAACTAAACCTGATAAAGAGGGAAATGATAGTAGCCAAGTTTAGCGCAATAAGTCATTAGTAGATTATTAGAAAAAGTATCTAAGTCTTCACCCTGAAAATAAAAATGTTTGCCAATTCATCTTTACAATTCACTCTCCTCCTTGAACCATTTATATAAACTTGTGCGCAAAGTTTCTATGATTATAGGTACCTCCTTAACAAATTTCAACTGAAAACGGATACATTTGTGTGGATAATAGGTGGGTCCCAGAAGTGGCATACGCCTCTAAAAATCTGTATCCTATAGCCCCTTCGATCCACAAAACTTGCCCTAGGAGCTTCATTTGGATCTGAGCACTTTTGTGCAAAGGTCAGAAAATAGCTTTTAGTCTCTGAAAATCATGATTCCCGTTCACCATTGACCCTAGGTGTTTGCTCAATAAATATCAAACCATAGGTGAAAAACAAACCTTCCTGAATTTATGCTTATACCTTATTGGTAGAAGGTGTTGTAATAGGGGCAACGGGCTCAATTTGTACATTCTATTAATAAAAAAAAACTTTCCACAAAATAAGTTTTTCAAAAAAAATGTAAAGAACTCCATTAAACCAAAAATTAGCAAAAATAAAATAATCTTATACGCGTGAAACTACCGAAAATCAGAATCGATAAATAAATGAAACACAAAATGAACAAAAATTACAAAAAATAACCGAGTCAAACTCAAAACGAAGAGAAATTAACATGAGTAGGGCTCAAAACCTCTATGCCTTCCCAAAGCCAAAACCTAATTTGCACTTTACTGAAAAAAATGTGTCTGGGGAAATGGTGGGCGTGAGAGGAGGGTTAGTTGCCCTCCAATCACTTCCGACTATTATAAAGTGCACTAGCCCTTTCAATTTCCAATTGAATGAGCCCTTTTTGAAGTTTCTACGACAACGCTTTCTATAAAAACCTTATATGCCCTAAGGGCATAACTTAAAACCCTTGCCCTGAGGGCTCTGAGGGGGTTGTCATCCTCAAAGACCTAATTCCCAGAACTTTGAAAAAAATGGCTATCTAAAAATTTTGATTGGATGTGTTTTGGGAAAAGGTGGACGTGAGAGGGGGGGGGGGTTACTTGCTCTCCAATCACTTCGAGTATTAAAAGGGCACTAGCCCTTTCAATTTTCCATCAAATGAGCCCTTTTTGACATTTCTACCACAACGTTTTCTATCAAAAAACCTTATATGCCCCCAGGGCATAACTTAAAACCCTTGCCCTGAGGGCTTTGGGGGGAATGTCATCCTAAAAAAAATTTCGGCCTTCAAGGAAAAGGTAGGGGTGTCGTTTTGGGGTGGCGAGGGGGGGGGCGGTTGCCCCCTAATATTGTGAAAAAAAATATTATACATACCATGTCCTTTTGCTATCCAGATATGGACCCTTCTTGTCCCCACCCCTCTAAGAAAGGCTGGAGACTTCCCCCTGACTGGGGGGGGGGTTGTCATCCTCAAAGACCTAATTTCAAGAACTTTTAACTACGTTGAACTATATTGCTGTCTCAAAATTTTGATTGGATGTGTTTAGGGAAATGGTGGGCGTGAGAGGGGGCTTAGTTGCCCTCCAATCACTTCCGACTATTGAAAAGGGCACTAGCCCTTTCAATTTCCAATTGAATGAGCCCTTTCTGAAGTTTCTACGACAAAACTTTCTATAAAAACCTTATATGCCCTCAGGGCATAACTTAAAACCCTTGCCCTGAGGGCTCTGAGGGGGATTTTCATCCTGAAAGACCTAATTCCCAGAATTTTCAACTACGTTGAACAAAATGGCTATCTCAAAATTTTTATTGGGGAAATATGTGTTTGGAGAAATGGTGGGGGTGAGAGGGGGGTTAGTTACCCTCCAATCACTTTTGAATATTAAAACGGGCACTGCCCCTTTCAATTTCCGACTGAATGAGCCCTTTTTGAAGTTTGTACGACTGCGCTTTCTATAAATACCTTATATGCCCCCAGGGCAAGCTTACTAACCTTGTCCTGAGGGCTGTGGGGGGAGTGTCATCCTCAAGAAGAAAATTCGGACTTTTTAACGACTTCGAACAAAATGGCTATCTCAAAATTTTTATTGGATGTGTTTGGGTTAATGGTGGGCACGAGAGTGGGGTTGCTTGAACTCCAATCACTTTCGAGTATTGAAAGTGTACTAGCCATTACATTTCCAATCAAATGAGTCCTTTTTGAAGTTTCTACGACAACGCTTTCTATAAAAAATCTTGTATGCCCCCAGGGAATAACTTACAACCCTTGCCCTGAGGACTTTGGGGGGAGCGTCATCCTTAAAAAAAATTTCAGACTCTTTAACTACTTCGAAGAAAATGGCTATCTCAAAATTTTGATTGGATGTGTTTGGGAAAATGGTGGGTGTGAGAGGGATGTTACTTATCCCCCAATCGCTTTCGACTATTAAAAAGGGCACAAGCCCTTATAATTTCCAATCGAATAATTCCTTTTTGAAGTTTCTACAACATCGCTATCTACAAAAACCTTATATGCCCCCATAGCATAACTCACAACCCTTGCCCTGAGGGCTCTGAGGAGGTTTTCATCCTCAAAGACCTAATTTTTAAGTCTTTTAACCACGTTGGACAAAACGGCTATCTAAAAATTTTTATTGGATGTGTTTGGGGAAATGGTGGGCGTGGAAGGGGTGTTACTAGCTTTCCAATCAGTTTCGACTATTAAAAAGGGCACTAGCCATTCCAATTTCCAATCGAATGAGCCCTTTTCGAAGTTTCTACGACCCCTTTGACACAAAGTGCCCTGGTATGGAAAAAAAACACATTGTGCCAACATCGTTCTTTACTTAGGCAGCGGGATTGCGCTGCCTAAGATAGTACAGATTGAAGGCCTTGATGTTATTTCCCTTCGAAAATAAATATGTGTTCATTTCCAATAATGAGACGGTATGAAGAATATAGAATGCGTTTCAATGAAGCCCTGGGTCCTCTTTTTGAATTTAGTTAGAGGGGTGGAGGGATGTTTTAGGAGCAAAGGGTAAGTTTTGATTCTCTAATTATATAGATTGAAAATCTTTGTGTAATTCTGCTTTAAAGAAAGTAAAAAATTTTTTTTTTTTTTTGGGGCAATGGAAAGGGGTATTGACTGAGGGATCATTTACCCAATTTATGTTACACATAATAAATTTGTTAATGCTCGTGATGTTTTGCTTAAACAAGGTGCTACATTCTTCACTTCCTGCTTAAAATCTGACAGAGGGAGTGGGGTCCTCGAGGGGGTATAATTCCACCTTTGCACCCAACCATACCGATTCAGGCTCAAACAAAAAATTTTAATGTAAGAATTTGGTATTAAGAGAGAAGGCGGTGGAAAAAGGAACCAAGCACCCACATTGGTTCTGCAATCTACTGGTTGTATTCTTTTCCCTCTTACACCCTTTCACCCTTTCTTCCCGAATGGATCTAATCAAATTTTTTAGATAATCGCAACATATTTGCCATATTACTTTAAATTGTTCAATTGAAGAAATGTGGCAATAATTCAGAGCCACATGGTAAACATCTTGCCTAGTCTTAAAATTTGCTCTCTGATCTCTTGGCTATTTTGAATAAAATGGCTATCTCAAAATTTCAATCGAATGCATTTGGCAGAAAAGAGTAGTATGCTAAAAGGCACCAGAGAACCAACGCCTGAGGCATCTATATATCCGACAAGTGGTTGCGTAATATTCCTTACCACGGTCATTCATCTGTTATCATGACCGGTATATGCCTTAGCAGACAGGTGTCTGGGCCAACACCCATTTTCAAGGCCAATCAGAGAGAGCGGATACAGAAAGTACTCCAGAAATGGTAACTTTATTAGTAATCAGATTCAAATATAAGGAGTGATTTTCATTATGGTTCATATTAGTAAGAGAATTGAATTCAGAGAGAAGAGTTTATTTGAGACGATATTAGCAAAGAAAATGAGTTGGTATATTTACACTATTGGAGCTTGATGGTGGGGCAGGTAGCAGCAGCAGCAATCATACTTGGGCGAGAGTACCAAACTTGGCAGTGGAAATAACACGAGGATGTGGAGTAAGCCTTGAATGAGACGATATGTATGCTAGATATGTGATATCTTTGAGCAATTTTAAATTGGAGGAGCAATTATGCTTTGCAGAAAAACTGAACATTGTGCATATAAATAGACTTCAAGCTGCATTAGATACACTAGTGAAATATATTGAGGAAAACAAATTGAATCAGTGATTATTATTGTTATAATTATATTCAATAAAATTGTTTCTAAATCGAAGATATTTTTTTCTATAGTAGGTTATTGTATATTTTTTAGGGTAGGAAAAGAATCCTGGTTAGTCTGAAGTTGGTTGTGAGAGTGTTAGGACTCTAAAAAATGAATATATTTGAGAAAGATAAAATCCTAGGGAATCTTGTGTTTATGGAAAAACTTTGATTCTAGATGATGATTTGCTAGAGCTATCAGTTCAAACGACGATATTTTCTTGAGGAATACTTATCGATATAATGAAAACTGATTCTCCGTCATTAGACTATTGCATGAAGCTTTTACGTCGTGGTCCAAAAGCATTTACACAATTTATTGACATATTAATCACGACAAGACAAAATGATATAGTGGATATACTTTTAAACACACACACACTAGCTTAGAAATTTAGGACTTTTTTCGCGAGAAAGATTTTGTTGTTCAAGGAAGATTTACTCCTCTCTATCTATCCCACTTAATTTGTTGATCGTAGCTCAGTTTCATTTTGGCAGTGAGAGTGTCAACACATGAAAAAATGTTCCATACATGTCCACTATGCATGTATACACTGGGCAGCTGCTCATCATGTGAGAATTGTACAATGACTGATGAGTGTGATGAAAAATGCAGATTATGCAACCCGTTTAAATTGCATAGTGGATATGGTGTACAAATTAAAGGTTGTAATTCCTGTCTTGAAGGGCTGTGTGACTCTCATCCTAGAGGACACCTATGCTCTCATTGCCACTCTGATAAATGTGATCAGTGGGAGGATACATATCCTGGTATGATTGGAAAGAATCCTAAACGTGATTTTAGTTTATTGCTAAGAGCTTGGTATCGTCGTGGCTTTAGATTGTTTTGGGAGGAGAAGCCAGGTCTACGATTCAACTGTGGGAACAACAAAACAATTTGGTTTCTACGTCATCGTTTTGAAGACAATGGCTACTATGATTATAAGCCTACTGATTTTATTTGGGTGTTACGGAATGTGATTCACCACTTGAGGACACTGTATATAACATTGCTTTAAATAAGGATATTGAAACATGCATATTTTACAAAATGACTGAGAATAGTATCATTGACCATACAAAGAGATATGATAAGAGTGAAGTTACACAGTACTGTAGAATTCCTGGGCCGAAGGTATACTGTGTGAAAACACACACCAAGGATATCTAGCAAGTTTGCAAGGGGGTGCCTACACATTTTGTAAAAAATATTTTCAATATGAGTGTCTATAGAAACTGTGTGGAACATAATGTAGTACCAAGAGTGAAAGTCATGGCGATTCGCTCTTTACAATTTAAAAACTAGACAGTTAGAATTGAGAAAAATGCCATGTCGGCCATATCAGACAAAGTTTGTGTACTTGAGGATGGTGTGAAGGTACTACCACACGGGCACTATTTAATCTCGGACCGAGTTGAATGTATAGAGTATAGAAAACAACTCAGTCTGAAAAAATTAACTTAAATTCTTTAATGGTACAAGATGAATGGGTGGGTGGTTTGTTTAATTTTTTTTCTTATCAAAAAATTGTCAATATGTTTGTGTGTGTGCAAGGCAGAGCAGTTACTTCTTCTTCATAATTTCACTATGCATAGTTATTTAATGCCCCCTCCCGGTGCACTTCCCGGCCGCTGCAGTGGCCACCCACCGGGGGGGGGGGACATTTCAAATTCAAAATGCTTTAAATAAAAATTAGATATTATTTTAAGTTTTTTCTTCCCTAGTACCTATTTAAAATAAATGTTGTATTTTTTGTTATAAATAAATAAATAAAAAAAGAAGTGTATTTATTAAATATAAAGTGATTTTTCTCGTAGTGCTTATTTAAAATAAATGTTTATTTTTATGTTTTTCTTATAAGTAAATAAAAAAAAATCTTAAGTGTATTTTTCTTGTTTAATGTGCTTTTTTCTAATTGCATTATTTTCAAAGTGCTGCTACTTTTATTTTAATAATAATAAAAGAAAATATGATTCTTTATTCAATTTGTTTTTTTCATTATTCTTGAACGGAGTAGTAACAGGGAAATTATTTAGTCATTAGACATCTATAGTCTATAGTTTGTTGTAGGTGACCTGTTGAAGGGAACAGCAATATCTATCAATTTAAAACACCATTCATATCGTTTCTATGTGGTCCATCAATGTCAGGCAAATCTACACTCTTAACCAAAATAATTAAAAATTGTGATAAAATGCTTATGGAAAAGCCGAAAAAATCTACTATTGTTACGCTATTTGGCATGAGTCATACGATAAAATAAAAGCAATCGCTATATCGGGGTTGGTGCAAATACAATTCATACAGGGACTTGATGTTTTCAACTTTATTGAACCAAACTCTTGGCTGATTATTGACGATTCGGCTGAATCCATTGAACAATGGTCCCGTGAAATGCCACAATTGTTTACTGTTCGCTCTCATCATGAACAGATTTACTCTTGTTCTACACAATCTCTTTCATCAGAGCATATGTATGCGAACAATTTCTTTGAACTGCACCTACTATATCATCTACAGAGTTCTTCAATTTATACAGGGACTTGATGTTTTCAACATTATTGAACCAAGCTCTTGGCTGATTATTGACGATTCGGCTGAATCCATTGAACAATGGTCCCATGAAATGCTACAATTGTTTACTGTTCGCTCTCATCATGAACAAATTTACTCTTGTTCTACACAATCTCTTTCATCAGAGCATATGTACGCGAACACTTTCTTTGAACTGCACCTACTATATCATCTACAGAGTTGTTCGTGATTCTAGCTCGCTAATAACCCTCAATAAACAAATATACCCCTGCAACCCCAAATTTCTACTTTCAGCGTAAAATCAGGCAACTAATAAACCCTAAGGGTACATCCTATTGGATCTTAATCAAAATACACCCGAGGATTTACGTGTAGTCACAGATATTTTTGACATTGAAACTACAGTATATCTCCCCGTGAACAGTAAAAATGGCTATTAGTTGCCATCATGACACTGAAGAAACTACATGAAAATAGACATTTATTTTCCGTTCTAAGCACTTCAAAACCCCCACTTAGGAAACCCAGCTAGTATACAAAAGGGTAGTGGACGTTACACTACATGTTTACTTTCAAAATGGTTGAAGTTCTGAAACGTGTTTATGAAAATATTTGTGAAGTGGGAAGCTTAAGTTCCCCCACCACTCTTTCCAGAGTCACTGGTGTTCACACTAAAAGTGTACAAGACTATCTACAAAATGAATCAAGTTACACTCTATATAGAAACCATAGACGTCGTTCTAATCATTATCGAAAAACTAAAGCTTTTTTCCCATTGTATATAATGCAAGCAGATCTCTTAACTCTAGATGAGATTCAAAGGCGTCACAATACACCGTACAAGTAAATTCTACTTGCAATCAGTGTTTTTAGGCGCTATGCATATGCCATTTTATTGTGGTCAAAGATAGGTGTTGAAGTTGCTCGGGCTATAGAAAGTATTCTTGAACAAGATTCATATAAAAAAAATTCAAACGGATCAGGATGGTGAACTTGTTAACCACATGTTGAAAAGGTACTAATGAAATATAATAAAATGCTCTATGATAGTCATAGTTCAATAAAGGCTGCATTGGCCGAACGATTGATAAGAGCTATTCGACTTTTAATGTCAAGATATTGCAAATTGAAAAATACACTTGCTTTTATTCATGATTTAGATAAAATCATGTTCATTTATAATCAACGACCCCATCGATCATTGTCCAACTCAACCCCAACGGAAGTTCATTATTCTGATCATGATACATTTGATACTTTTCTTAAACAATATTCCAAAGAAACAATTGTGAAGAAAAAATTCAATGTTGGTGATACTGTTCAAATTAATAGAACAACTAATGTTTTTGAAAAGGTTAATTACTTGTGGTCCACTGAACTTTTTAAAGTGGCAAAAATCCTAGACACCAAACCCATAACTTATCGTCTGCGATATACCAAAGATAATGAGATTCTCGGCGGCTTTTATGACTATGAACTACAAAAAGTTAAAATTAATAGTGAAGTCTATCAAATTGAAAAGATATTAAAGACTCGTACTGGCAGGGGTAAGAAACAGTTACTTGTTCAATGGCTAGGACACAACTCTGATTTTGAATCTTGGATCAGTGTTGAAGATATTGACAATGCCCAATGATTTTTAAGTAACATTTATGTCCAACGTCTCCGATCGCCTCTACAATGACTTGAATAAAACAAGTGATTTTTGGACGAAACTCTCCCCAGCCATCACATTCGATGACGGAAAGTATGAAGTTGCTCTTGTCGACTGTACTCTCAAAAATAACTATGATATCCAGAGAAAGGATCGTGTGTATGATATAAAAGTTATACCATTCGATTGGTCACTCTTTGTCAAGTATGAATGTGTTGAAGCACTTAAATCTAGTGAATATCCACGTGTCACATTAAAATATAAAGAATATGGTACTATGACGTATATGTGTCGTACAATCAATAGAAAAATCTCATATCGTAGGAATGGTACATTTCATTTTAATTATTCAATGGGAAACGATAGGATTTATATTACCTCACCTGTTGACACTGAAATGATTCATCTCAATAATAATCTGAGTAGTAGTGAATGCCTTCTATAATTCATTTCAACTTGAAAATAAAACTTATGACTACGAATGATGTAAGAAATAGCAATTGGGAAACTGCAATCGAAATGATTTAAACTCATTTCATAAAGACAATACTTTTTTGTCAACATATGAAAAACTGTGTATATTGCAATTGTATCTGTCTGGTTTGTGTGCAAAGTAACAAAAGAGACAAAAATTAACGAACAAGAGAGTAGTGAAGTATTTTGGTATGCAAAGTAATATTTGGGGATCGAAAAATTAGAGGATTGTGCAAGCCCTGCTTGATTTCTAATCAGGAAAATCGAAACACTAAACCACACGAGAAAGAAAAGCTCCAACTTTGCGGTTGACGCAATGAAGAATTGCCGTTCTTGGATTAAACAGAATATGATCAGTGGTAAAAACGCTGGCACTGTTAGCGGGATGGATCATGTGATTTTTCTGATTATCCACCTGGTTTTGCTTCGGACTCTTGTATATTTCTGTATGCGTCATTTGTGGAAACATCGAGAGTTGGCAATTCAAATGTCCCCCTCCTGCGTGTTCTTAAACGAACAACAACCCATGAACATGTTCATCACTATAATATAAAGTATCTTCAGTATGTTCCTGTAAACACTTCGTATTTAAAACTCTGTCAGTTAACACTAAGAAGTGAATTGGATGATCCTCTAGCAATTACAAAAGGTTTACCTGAGATTACATGTCATTTTCGACCCATCGTAGTCACTGCCTAAAATGAACAATAGAAGAATTCCATTTGTCTGTCCTGATATTGAGTGCTATGTTGGTGCTCTGAGTCCACGTCAAATAGGTCATGGATTGGACTATTGCAAGGGGCGTACTTCATTGTCTGGCTATGGTCTTGGTATCTTGTTTGCTAGGCTATTTCGTTCTGCACTACCCCTTGCCAGAAAATATCTTGTATCTGCTGCATCAAACTTTGCTGCCTCAACACTACAGGACTGAGGGGCGGGTAAAAATTTCAAGGAAAGTGTCATAGAAAATATTAGATCTTCAGCAAGAGCCGTTGGTGAGCAATAAAAATCTCAGAAAAATGGGAAGGGCTTAAAAAGGATGCATGGGCATCATTCATTCATCAGTCTCTATCCAGGCGGGAAGCGAAGGACATCAACAACGACTTTGAGGAATAAAACAAAGAAGACTAATAAGAAGACGAAGAAGAAAAAGACTGTTAGATCAAAGATAGATTTCTTCTCTTAAGATGACCTATCTCCCCCACAAGGAATCGCATCCATCAAGTAGCTCCTCGTTGAATCTATTTAATGGTGAAAATGATGATGTCAATGTCAAGTATGGCTACTATGAACAATTTCATCCTCAACAACCCCTCTCGGAAAATATACACTTTCAGATATTTTCCAATGAGGACTATTTCATTGTTTTATCATCAACATTTATTGATTTAAATGTTGTGGTGCAGAAAAAGTCAGACAAGACAACTCCTACTGCTGCTGATGGCCTGTCCTATCAAAACTGTATCCTACACAACTTGTTCAAACAAATTAATGTATTTATTAATGGAACATTGGTGAGCACTAGCAATAATTTATCGAACTATGCAAGCTACATACAATTTATGATGATGACACTAAAGGCATATAAGGAGTTGAGAGGACAGTCATTGGGCTATGAATATCAGGTGTTGGTACTGACGGTGAATTAACTACAGCAGTGACCCAGGAGTATCAATTAGTTGGAAAATTAAATCATGAGATATTCAATATATCCCAATGGTTACCCCCCAATGTCAAGATTGACACGAAGTTACAACTAGCCCCATCGAATTTCATTTTGAGAAAAACACTTGTTGCAGCACCTGATGCAAATGTCATTATCATTTTTGCAATTCTTCATGTTCGAAAACAACAGGTTATGAGCTCTTTTGCATTGGCAGTCGAAAGGCTAAGAGCCAATGGTAACAATGTTAAACTTTTTGTCCCCCATACGATCACCAATGAATGTGACATTTCCACTGGTTCTCACGGTTATAACGATTCGTCATTCATCAATGGAGAAATCCCATCAAAACTCGCTTTGGCGTTTTTGAAGAGTGCCAGTGCCGTTGGATCCTGGACTGCATCCCCACATGATTTTAATTTTTTTGAGTCTATCTAGTCTCGTGTGCAAAGAGAATGGAATCCCACTGTACACTCTATCATTTGATAAAAAAATTCAACAGAACTCTGTATGAGTTGACCATGCAATACCTAGATAAAGACTCCCAACTATTTGAAAATGGAATAACTGATTTAATGTTTTCAAAAAATCATGGTGTAATTGTTTTTGACCTGTCTGGCATCCAGGATATGCACATAGTACGAACGGGGAATGTACGTTTAGAGTGTACATTTGCCGATGCTTTGACTGAAAGTATCACGCTAATATCATTGAGTCAATTTGAAAGCTATTAGGAAATCACACCCGACGGCAGTGTTCTACTAGACCTAGCACCATGAACACAAACCATATAATCAGCGTATTTAATATGGATTTATACATGTCCCGGTAAAAGTCCTATTGCATACCATCGGACTTCATTAAAAAAATTCCAAGTGTTAACAATACCCTTATCATTGTTAATAGCAGTCCATAGAGTTTGAAGACAGGTCATTGGCTATGCATCTTTCAAACAGCGAAGAATATTGAATTTTTTGATCCTCTCGGCCTACCATATAAATTCTACGTTCCACACATCAGCAAATTTATTGAGCGCAGTGGGAAAACTATTATTCAAAATTAGAAGAGAGTACAGGATTTAGCAACAAAGACATGCGGCTTTCATGCACTACTCTTTTTAATGTTCAGATGTGGTGCCTATACCTACAAGCAGTTTCTCAACATTTACGTTGACTTCCCTCAAATGAACAACTTTCTAGTGGAAAATATACGTTCAAGTGTGTTTAATATTGATTTTAGTACTGTTCGAATAAAACGTTCTAAAGATGTGTGTAAAATTTTTTTTTAATAAAAATAATGCATATACATGATACAAAACGACTATTCCAGTTTTAGATTTTATCTTCCACTAGGTATAGGTATTTTTTAAGAACAACTAATGCAGGTAGATTATCGGAATTCACAGTATACTGATCCTGATGTGCTGCAGTGTCAGGGTCACATTTCCTACATTACAGTGTAACTTCACTCTTATCATATATCTTTGTATAGTCAATGATAGTATTCTCATTCATTTTGTAAAATTTGCATGTTTCAATTTGCTTATTTGAAGTAATATCACATACAGTGTCCTCAAGTGATGAATCACATTCCGTAACACCCAAATAAAAATATGTAAGCTTATAATCATACTAGCCATTGTCTTCACAACGATGACGTAGAAACCAAATTTTTTTGTTGTTCCAACAGTTGAATCGTGGACCCGGCTCCTCCTCCCAAAACAATCTAAAGCCACGACGATACCAATCTCTTAGCAATAAACTAAAATCACGTTTAGGATTCTTTCCAATCATACCAGGATATGTATTCTCCAACTGATTACATTTATCATAGTGGCAATTAGAGCATAGGTGTCCTCTAGGATGAGAGTCACACCCCTTCCAGACAGGAATTAAAACCTTTAATTTGTACAGCATATCCTCTATGTAAACTAAATAAGTTGTATAATATGCAGTTTTCATCATACCCATGATTCATTGTACAATTCTCACATGATGAGCAGCTGCCCAGTGTATACATGCATAGTGGACATATATGGAATATTTTTTTATGTGTTGACACTCTCACCGCCAAAAATGAAACTGAGCTACGATCAACAAATTGAGTGGGATAGATAGAGAGTAGTAAAACCTCCTTGTACAACAACATTTTTCTGGCGAACAAAATCCTAAATTTCTAAGCTAGTGTGTATGTGCTTAAAAGCATATCCATTATATCATTTTGTCTTGTAGTAATTAATAAGTCAATAAATTGTGTAAATGCTATTGGACCACGACGTAAAAGCTTCATGCAATTGTGCAATGGTAGACAATCAGCTTTCATTATATTTATAAGCATTCATCGAGAAAATATCTTCGTTTGAACTGATATCTCTAGAAAATCATCATCTAGAATCAAACGTATTTCCATAAGCACAAGATTCCCCATGATTTTCTTTTTCTCAAATCTATCTATTTTTAGAGTCCTAACACTCTCACAACCAACTTCAGACTAACCAGGATTCTTTTTCTACTGTAAAAAATATATACTAACCTACTACAGAAAAAATATCTTCGATTTAGAAACAATTTTATTGAATATAATTACATCAAAAATAATCACTGATTCAATTTGTTTTCCTCAATATATTTCACTAGTGTACCTAATGCAGCTTGAAGTCTATTTGTATGCACAATGTTCAGTTTCGCTGCAAAGCATAATTGCTCCTCCAGTTTAAATTTGCTCAAAGATATCACATATCTAGCATACATATCGTCCCATTCAAGGCTTAGTCTACATCCTCGTGTTATTTCCACTACCATGTTTGGTACTCTCGCCGTTGTATCATTGCTGCTGCTGCTACCTGCCCCACCATCAAGCTCCGATAGTGTAAACGTACGACTCATTTTCTTTGCTAATATCGTCTCAAATAAACTGTTCCTTCTGAATTCAATTCTCTTACTAATATGAACCATAATGAAAAAAGCTAAATGGCTTTCTCAAAATTTTGCTCTGAAGTAACTTACGAATTAACTTTAACGAAATTCTATATTCGTATGTTTTATTACGTATATTAGGGAGTTCGCCCCCTAGTCGATACCTTGCTCTTTACGCTAAAGTTCGAAGTTTGTTCGAATCACAAACCCCTGAATCACAAAGGCCGGTTAATTAGACTAGATAGCTCTTTTGAAAGTACTAAAAAAAGCTTAAAAATAGCGAAAAGGGCGAGGTATTAACTAGGGGGCAAACCCCTCATATACGTAATAATTTCTGTTTGTTTTAAGTTTTAATGTTGCTCTTTACTTTCAGTTGAAAAAAACTATTTTTTTATTTAAATTCTGATCGTTTTTTAAATAATGCTGGGAAATCTGGAGCCCCCTTCATAGAGATTTCCCTTCTCCCAAGGAAACATCCTCAATGGAAGGATCCTCCTCCGTAACCCCCTCCTCTGACACCCCCATCAGAAAAAAATCTCTCCTGAAACGTCTTTATACTTCCCATTAACCAATACTAGATGTAAACAATGGGCAAAGTTCATAACTTCCAGCCCTTCCCCCGGGATCTGAGGGGGATTAAGTCATCTTCTGAGACATATTTATTAGATTTCCGACTAATTTGAACAAAATGGCTGTCTCAAAATTTTGATTGGGTGACTTTGGGAAAAAAATGAGCGTGGGAGGGGGCCAAGTTGCCCTCCAAATTTTTTGCTCCCTTAAAAAGGGCACTAGAACTTTTAATTTCCGTTCAAATGAGCCCTCTTACGATATTCTAGGACTACTGGATCGAAACGATCACCCCTGGGAAAAAAAAACAAAAAAAAAACAAATAAACACGCATCCGTGATCCGTGAAAGGGGATGTCCCCTCCTCAACGCATCGCTCTTTATGCTAAAAGTTTTTATTGTTTAAAAAAAATAAGAGTTGTGAGAAAGTCAAACTTTAGCGTAAAGAGAGAGGGGCTGAGGAGGGGACAGCCACTTTCATATACGGAATTATTTCTGTTCGTTTTAAGTTTTAACGTCGTTCCTTACTTTCAGTTAAAAACTTGTTTATTTTTTTGAACGTTTTTGAATTAATGCAGGTTTTGACTTTGGCTCACCATACATGAATAACTAAAACAAAATTTGTATATTAATTTTACTTTTATTTGGTTAAATGACTTTCTCGAAACTTGTTTAATTTTATTTACGAACGTTTTTATTAATAACTAATATACGTAACTTACGAATCAACCTACGTAACCAACTTCTATATTCATGTATTTTTAATACGTATATTAGGGGGCTCGCCCCCTAGTCAATACTTCGCTTTTTACGATAAAGTTCGAGTTTTGTTCCAATTCTTTAAAAATGACCGCTTAATCACAAAGGCCGTTAATTAGAATAAATAGCTCTTATGAAAGTAATAAAAAATCTTTTGCTTAAAGAGCGAGGTATTGACTAAGGGATGATCCCAATCATAAACGTAATCACAAAGGCCGTTATTTAGAATAAATAGCTCTTATGAAAGTACTAAAAAATCTTTTGCTTAAAGAGCGAGGTATTGACTAAGGGATGATCCCAATCATAAACGTAATATTTTTTGTTTGTTTTAAGTTTTGATGTTACTCCTTGTTTTCAGTTGGAAAACTTGTTTTTTTATATTTAATTTCTGATCTTTTTTTAAATAATGCTGGGAAATCCGGCGCCCCCTTCATAGCAATGTCCCTTCCCCTGTGAAAACTCCATTCATGGAAAGATCTTCCCACATAACTCCCAACCCACCCAGCCCCCTACTACCAGAAAAAATCCCCCCTGAAAACGTCTGTATACTTCCTAATAAGCAATACTATATGTTAACATAGGGTAAAATTCATAACTTTCAGCCCTCCCCCCGGGGACCTCGGGGGATTAAGTCATGCTAAAGGACATAGTAATCTTATTTTCCACCAAGCTGAACTAAATGGCTATCTCAAAATTTTGATCAGGTGACTTTGGGAAAAAAATAAGCGTGGGAGGGGGCCTAGTTGCCCTTCATTTTTTTGGTCACTTAATAAGGGCACTATAACTTTTAATTTCCGTTCCAATGAGTCCTCCTATGATATTCTAGGACCACTGGGTCGATACGACCACCCCTAGGAAAAAAAACAAAAAAAACAAATAAACACGCATCCGTGATCTTTCTTCTGGCAAAAAATGCAAAATTCCACATTTTTGTGGATAGGAGCTTAAAACCTCTACAGTAGGGTTCTCTGATACGCTGAATATGATGGTGTGATTTTCATTAAGGTTTCATAAAGTTTAGGGGGTCTTTCCCCCTGTTTTCGAAAATCATCCGAATTTTCTTAGGCTCGTAACTTTTGATGAGTAGGACCAAACTTGATAAAAGTTATATATTTGAACTCAACATTGAATTCTGATTCTTTTGATGTATATACTGGTGTCAAAAACCCGTTTTCTACAGTATTGGTTACCATTGTGCCGGGTCACTTCTTACTTACATTTCGTTACCACGAACTGTTTGATTATGTTTATTATAGATTATCCGAAAGACAAACATGAGACGTGGTATTAGTTCCATCTCAACTGATGGAAGAGGCATCAGAAAAATAGATTCCCTTATTCTCACCAGAATATCTGGAAATTTTTTATCCTGGAAAATTATTCTAAAGGAGAATAAGATAAGGGAAAATAATGTTGTTCAATAATTCATGGTAATGATTGATTTTCTTGTCATATCAATCTTGGTTAGAAGCACTTTCGCTTTACTCCATTAAGAAAAGAATTTATTGTACATTTGCATGATCTCACTGAGATTATTGATCATATCATCTACCGAAAACAAGTCTTTATAAAAGAAAACCTGTATACTTTCTTCAGATAATGGTACTGTTGGACCAAGCTTATCTCGGTATTTTTGGGTATCCATTTAACTGAACGTATTTTGAAGATATATGAAAAATGTGTTTCTCATCCGCTTTTTGAATGCTATCGTGAGAGAAAAGTTGAGATGCCTAGGACAATTTCTATGAATGAAAAATGACAGATAACCAAAGATCGTCTTTTTCAGTCATCCATTTAGGGCCAAATATAAAACAGGTCGTCCTCAAATGGGTGGAATGAGGTCGTGAGAAAGAATTCTCCTTGGGAGTGTGTAAAGAGCTTTGATGAATAGGCTGGGACTGAGGAGAAATGGATGGAGTTGTGTTGGCCTCAAGTGTTTTGTGTTGCTGTTAGTTGTTAATAGTAGTATCAGTAGTACTGGTAGTTTTAGTAGTAGTAGTATTTGCCGCGGCTAAAAAAAATTATCTAAGATTCCTATGCACCCTAAGAAAAATATGTAAAAAAAATTTAAGTGTCTTGTCTTAGACCACGGTTACCCTCAGTTGCAGGGTTCAACCTTATTTTACCTTTGTAAAAAAGTGCCAAGTTTCACGTTGTCAGCCTTTTCCGATGTTTGGGTCTCTAAATTAAAAGTGCAATCAAAATACAGTTAGACCTGGAACAGATTGCCACACAAATTTATTTCGTACCAATCGTTAGAAAAAACACACTTATAGAATATCAAAAATCAGCATCGAAACCTCATAACAAAATTGGTCAAATTTCCCCTTAAATTACGGAGGAGGGACCATAAAGCTGAAAAATGTTTCGTGATAATACATAGAAAGCAATATCTTATATGGTACTGTTTATGTAGTAGAAAACGAAAATTAAGGTAAAAAGGGTCCATTACCTGTGTTACAGTGATATTTTTTCAAACTCCCCTTAGAGCTTGAAGTGAAAGGGATAAAGTCTGAAAATCAACAAAGCAAGTAGTAAGCATGTATAAGGTTTCAATTACACATGATAATATACATTGAAATTGCTGTTGTTTTCAGGGATACATGAAAATATACATTGGAATTGCGCAAGAAAAACCCATGGTTGTGTCATTAAACTCACGCGTGAATATTTTAAAAGTTGGCACACTATAATGCATGTTATGAAACTAAAGTCGAGGTTTTTTAAACTTGGCAAGGTATAATGTGGTCATACATGTTTTGAGAGTATGGTCGTAATAATATAATGTGGTCAAACAGTTTTTTTTTCTGTTTTTGTTGTCAATTGCACTTTGAATGTACGTCATGAGTTCATGTGTACATTCTTAAAAAAACTGGTATGATATAAAGTAGTCAAACATGTTTCGAGGGCATGCACAAAATTATATAACTCAACATCCGTTTTTTATTCATCCTTGAAACCCCGTATAAAATGTTCATTCATTGGAATTTAATTTTCATTCTGTTTTAGCATTTCGAGCATAGTACACTGGATTTTATTAACTCTGAAACAATGGATATTTCTATTTTCAATGTGAGTACACTTTCATTCTTTATTTCCAAAAAAAAAATCGTTTTACTAGTAAATTCAAATTTCAGGGGGACTTAGCCCCCCATCTCCAACAATAACAAGCCCATACAATAGTATACTCGTTAGAAAACGCAAAGTACACTTTTTCCCTCTATGTAAACAAAAACCAACCGCACCCTGCTCTGTAGAAATAGTTATTTCGTTAAAAAAAAATTCCCTTTTTTCCAGTTATCAAAAATCTTTTTATGATCTAAATAGAAGCTTCTGTGTCACAAGAAACGGTCACTTTTGGAGAAAAGGCGTCGCATGCTCATTTTATCACAGAGATTAAAACCATATGTGTTTATAATTACAGAAAAGGGTCCTTTTTTGGAAACAAACTTTCAAACGTGTCGTATCTGAAAACAAAAGCTTGGTGATTAAGACGGGCTTTGTCTAATTCTAGCCGGAAACTCAGAATTGATAGGGGGCAAGATAAAAAAGGGGTAATTAGTGATTGGATAATTTTTTAACGTGAAATTTCTAAATAAAATATTTTTGGAGAAATTATTTAAAAGATATAGTTTATTTATTCTAAAGATAATGACATAGGCCTCAACAGCAAATCATTTTAATACTTTTCCACAGGGGGATTTCCACTAGGTATGTTAAGATTCACGCTAATTCTTGTAGGCTACCTTGTAAAACAGCTTAACGGGGGGGCGGGAGATACACACTACACTCTGTTCATAAATTTGACATCGTGTCTGAGCTTTTTCTGAAAGACTTTAGACTACTGTAATTATTTAAAAGGTATTGTTTATTTATTCTAAAGATATTGACTTAGGCCTCAACGGCAAATCATTTTAATACTTTTCCACAGGGGTATTTCCACTAGGTATGTTAGGATTCAAGCTAATTCTGGTAGGCTACCTTTTAAAATAGCTTTACGGGGTTTGAGGGTGTCGTCTTATTCTGTGTGTGTTTTTTTTTTTTTTTACTTGGTGGTCATTCAAAAAGCGAGGATTTTTGTTAAATAATTAATTCTTGTACCTTTTAAAATAGCTTTACGGGGTTTGAGAGACTCTGAAAACAACTTCAACCCCGCGATCAAAAATTAAATTATAAAAAAAAGTTTCTTCAACTGAAAGTAAGGAGCAACATCAAAACTTAAAAACAGACAGAAAATAGAGGCTGTTTCCAAAAGATTTAAGATGCATTAATTTGAGTGCTGCCAGTCAAATGCTATGTGTTTGAAAAAAATGTCTTGTTATCGAATAACGAACAAACATCTTCAGACATTTGACAGAAATGGGAATGTGATGAGAGAGGACTTTTCCATGGAAAAGGTGGAGGGTATTTTTACGTGAAAACAACTTCAACCGTGCCCAGCCCCCCGCGATCAGAAATTAAATTATAAAAAAAAGTTTCTTCATCTTAAAGTAAGGACCAACGTCAAGACTTTAAAAAAGGACAGAAAATAGAGTCTGTTTCCAAAAGATTTAGGATTCATTAATTTTCGTGCTGTCAGTTAAAAGCTATAGGGTTCAGAAAATTTTCTGAGTATCGAAAATTTAAGAATTACCTTCCAAAAGTCAACAGGAATGGGATTGTCTTGAGGGGGAATTTTCCATAGAAGATGTGGAGGGTATTTTTACGGGAAAATAACTTCAACTGTACCAAGCCACCCGCAATCAGAAATTAAATTATAAAAAAAGTTTATTCAACTGAAAGTAGGAAGCAACATCAAAACTTAAAAAAGGACAGAAAATAGAGGTTGTTTCCAAAAGATTTAGGATTCATTAACTTTAGTGTTGCCAGTCAAAAGCTATGGGTTTGAGAAAATTGTCTGATTATAGAAACATGAAGAAAAACCACTTCCAAAATTCGACAGGAATGGGATTTGTCTTGAGGGGGGGAATTTTCCATAGATGAGGTGGAGGGTATTTTTACGTGAAAACAACTTCAACCGTGCGCCAGTCCCCCCGCGAGCAGAAATAAAATTAAAAAAAAAATTTCTTCAACTGAAAGTAAGGAGCAACATCAAAACTTAAAAACGGACAGTAAATAGAGGCTGTTTCCAAAAGATTTAGAATTCATTAACTTTAGTGGTGCCAGTCAAAAGCTATGGGTTTGAGAAAATTGTCTGATTATCGAAAAATGAAGAAACACCGTTCAAAAGTCGACAGGAATCAGATTGTATTGAGGGGGGAATGATTTCTAACAAGAAATGTGTGAATATTTTTTTTGGGGAGTGGGCGCGATTAATTTTAATCGTTTGTATATAAAAAAATGGTACTTTTTTTTAAGGGAATGGAATAGAACAACAATTCATTGTCTCGTTGCTTTAGTTACGAGGTGAAAGTAAGACCAAAGAATGAATATTGAACAAAGAGACAACACGCATACAGAGATGACACACACATAGTGACGACACATGCACAGAGACGACACACACACACACCTAGACGACACACCCACAGAGACGACACACACACACAGATGACACACACACACTGGTTGTATATAAGGTTTTTATAGAAAGTGTTGTCGTAGAAACTTCAAAAAGAGCTGATTCGATTGGAAATTCAAAGGGCTAGTGCCCTTTTTAATAGTCGAAAGTGATTGGAGGGAAATTATCCCCCCCCTCCTCTAAAGCCCACCATTTCCCCAAACACATCCAATCAAAATTTTGAGATAAACATTTTGTTCAACGTAGTGGAAAATTCTGGAAATTAAGTTTTTGACAATGACAACCCCCCACCACAGCACTCGGGGAAGGGCTGTAAGTTATGCCCTGGGGACATATAAGGTTTATTTTATAGAAAGCGTTGTCGTAAAAACTTCAAAAAGGGCTCATTCAATTGGAAATTGAAAGGGCTAGTGTCCTTTTTCATACTTGGAAGTGATTGGAGGGCATCTAAGCCCCCTCTCACGCCCACCATTTCGTCAAGTATATCCAATCAAAATTTTGAGATATCAATTTTGTTCAACGTAGTTGAAAGTTCTGGAAATTAGGTTTTTAATGGTGATAACCCCCTCAGAGCACTCAGTGAAAGGATTGAAAGTTATGTCCTGGGGGCATATAAGGTTTTATAGAAAGGGTTGTTGTAGAAACCTCAAAAACGGCTCATTCGATTGGAAATTGAAAGGGCTAGTGCCCTTTTTAATAGTAGGAGGTGATTGGAGGGCAACTAACCCCCTTCTCAGGAACCCACCATTTCCCCAAACACATCCAACCAAAATTTTGAGATAGCCATTTTTTTTCAACATATTTTAAAGTTCTGGAAATTATGTCTTTGATGACAAATATCCACCCCCCCCACGACCCTCAGGGCAAGCATTGTAAGTTGTGCTCTGGGGGTACATAGGGTTTTTTATAGAGAATGTGGTCGTAGAAACTTCAAAAAAGGCTCATTTAATTGAAAATTGAAAGGGCTAGTGCCCTTTTTAATAGTCGAAAGTGATTCAAGGAGATCTAACCCCCCTCCTACGCCCACCATTTCCCAAAACACATCCAATCAAAATTTTGAGACAGCCTTTTTGTTAAACGTAGTTGAAAGTTCTGGAATAATGTCTTTGAAGATGACAAACCCCCTACACCCATCAGGGCAAGCGTTGTAAGTTATGCCCTGATGGAATTTAAGGTTTATATAGAAAATATTGTCGTAGAAACTTCAAAAAGGGCTCATTTGATTGATAATTGAAAAGGCTAGTGCCGTTTTTAATAGTTGAAAGTGATTTGAAGGCAACTAACCCCCCTCTCAGGCCCACCAGTTCCCCAAACACATCCAATCAAAATTTTGAGATAGCCATTTTGTTCAACGTAGTTGGAAGTTCTTGAAATTAGGTCTTTGTGGATAACAACCCCCCACAGTCCTCAGGGTAAGGGTTGTAAGTTAATCCCTGAGATTATATAAGGTTTTTATAGATAGCTTTATCGCAGAAACTTCCAAAAGGACTCATTCAATTGGAAATTGAAAGGGCTAGTGCCCTTTTTCAAAGTAATTGGAGGGCAACTAACCCCCCTCTGACATCCACCATTTCCCAAAACACATCAAAACAAAATTTTGAGATATCAATTTTGTTCAACGTAGATGAAAGTTCTGGAAATTAGGTCTTTGAGGATGACATCCCCCCCAAGCCCTCAGGGTAAGGGTTTTAAGTTATGCCCTGGGTGCATATAAGGTTTTTATAGAAAGCGTTGTCGTAGAAACTTCAAAAAGGGCTCATTCGATTGGAAATTTAAAGGGCTAGTGCCCTTTTCAATAGTCAAAAGTGATTGGAGAGCAGTGATGTTTGGGGAAATCCACCATTTCCCGAAACATATCCAATAAAAATTTTAAGATAGCCATTTTGTTCAACGTAGTTGAAAGTTCAGGAAATTATGTCTTAGAGGATGACAACCACTCCTCCCCATATGCCTCAAGGCATTGTTGTAAATTATGCCCTGGGGGCATATAAGGTTCTTATAGTGTTGTCGTAGAAAGTTTTTTTTTTATAGAAAATGTTATTTTAGAAACTTCAAAAAGGGCTAATTTAATTGGAAATTGAAACGGCTAGTACCCTTTTTAATTGTCGAAAGTGGTTAGTGGGCAACTAACCCCCTCTCACGCCCACCATTTTCTCAAACACATCCAATCAAAATTTCAGATAGCTATTTTATTCAACGTAGTTGAAAAATACAGAAATTATGTCTTTGAGGATGACAAACCTCGCACAGCCCCCAGGGCAAAGTTTTAAGTTATACCCTGGGGGCATATAAGTTTTTATAGAAAACGTTGTCAGAGAAACTTTAAAAAGGACTCATTCAATTTGGAATTGAGAGGGCTAGTTCCCCTATTATTGGTCAAAAGCGATCGGAGGGCAATCCCTCCCTCACGCCCATCTTTTCTCTACACACTTTCGATCAACATTTTGATATGGCTATTTTGTTGAACGTAGTTAAAGGGTTGGAAATTATGTATTTGAGTATGATTACCCCCCCCCCCACCAGCCCCCAGGGCAAAGGTTGTAAGTTATGCCCTGGGGGCATACAAGGTTTTTACAGAAAGTTTTGTCGTAAAAACTTCAAAAACGGCTCTTTCGATCGGAAATTGAGAAGGATTTTGCCTTTTTTAACAGTCGAAAGTAATTGGGGGGTAAATCACCCCCCCTACGCCCATCAAATCCCCAAAAATTTCCGATCAACAGTTTGATATGGCCATTTTGTTTGACGTAGTTGAAAGTTCGGGAAATTATATCTTTGAGGATGACAACCCTGCCCCCATAGCCCTCAGGACAAGGGTCGTGAGATATGGCCTTGGTGCATATAAAGTTTTCATAGAATATTTTGTCGTAGAAGCTTCAAAAAGGGCTAATTCGATTGAAGGACTATTGCCTTTTTTATTAGTCAAAAGTGATCAGAGGGCAAATGCCCCCCCCACGCCCATCATTGCCCCAAACACTTCCAACCAAAAATTTGAGCCATTTTGTTCGGCGTATTTGAAAGGTCTGGAAATTATGTCTTTTAAGACAACAAATCCCCTCAGCTCTCAGGTCAAGGATTGTAAGTTATGCCCTGGGGGCCTATAAGGTTTCTATAGAAAACATGGTCATATAAACTTCGAAGGGGGCTCATTGGATTGGTAGTCAGACGCTCTTGTGCAGTTTTTAAGAGTCATAGTGATCTAAGTGCAGCTACCATCCCCCCCCCCATACACGCATACACACGTCGAATTCTCCTGAATTGCATCGAATATTGCTTCTAATAACTTTGAAATAGCCATTCTATTCAAAATAGTCTAAATATCATGTAACAAGGCTTTTGGGGTTGAAACAAACCCCAGATATTAGGGCCAAGGGTTGTAATTTATGCCCAGGGGTTATTTAAAGTTTTTTATGAAAGGGGTGGTTGTCTAACTTTAGAAGAGCCTCAGTCTTTTTCCCTGAAAAAGACCATGTCAATATAAAACAAACATAAATTAATTAAGAAAAACTTTTTCCATAAAACAGGTTTTAAAAAAAAAAAGTGAAGAACTCCATTAAACCAAAAATGAACAAAAATATAATCAAATATTCTACCAAGCATACAACTACCACAAATCAGTACCAATAATGAAATGAAACCCAAAACAAACAGAAATTAAAATAAATAACAGAGTCAAACTCAAAATCGGCAGAAATTAATATGATTACGGGTCTAAGCCCCTATGCTTCCTAAAAGCCAGAGTATAATTTGTACTTTATTGAAAACAATTCTTTTAGAAGTTTTCATTTTTATAACTTTAAGAAATCAAAAATTAGTTATGATTCTAATGAATAAATATCAACATATGTACATTAAACTGACAATGCACATTTTTTCAGTAAATTCATTTGATTTTTTTTAGTTAAAGTGCAAATTATATTAAAAAGTGAAAGGTAGGAACCATCCCTCCTCCCGTGCCGTTTTTGGTCCAAAAATAATAAAACATGATAATCGTTTTTTGCCTAAAGAAAGATCACGGATGTTTTTTTTTCTTTCCAAGGGTGATCATATCCACCCAGTGGGCATAGAACATTGGAATAGGGCTCATTCTAACGGAAGTTAAAATTTCTAGTGCCCTTTTTAAGTGACCAAAAAGATTGGAGGGCAACTAAGCCTTCTCTCACGTCATTTTTTCCAAAATCATTCGATCAAAATTTTTATATAGCTATTTTTTCAGCATAGTTGAAAGACCCAATAGCTATGTCTTTGAAGATAACATGATCCCACACAGCCCCTGGGGAAATATCCTTAAGTTATAAAATTTGCCTTTTGTTTACGTATAGTATTTGTTATTGGGAAGCATGCATACATTTTTCAGGTGGGGAGGAGAGGATACATTTTCTGCTGGGGGGGATTTTCCACGGGGATAACTTACCAAGCAAATGGAAGTTTCCGAGGGGTGAAATTTTCAGGGCAAATTTTATGCTGGGGAGATTTGCCAGAATTTGTGTTTATGCGTGGAAATGTTAAGGGTAATTGTCACGGGTAAACTTCCACAAGGATTGAATTGTTCAGAGGATATTTCGATGAGGAGCTTCGATATTTCGAATTCGATATATAAGGATATATAAGGATATTTCGATATTTGCAAGGATATTTCGATAATTTTTCTGTCAGATTTTCTGGCATTATTTAAAAAACGATCAGAACCTATTTAAAAAAAGAAGTTTTTTCAGCTCAAAGTAAGGAGCAACATTAAAACTTAAAACAAACAGAAACTATTACGTATTTGATTGGGTCCCCTTCCTCAACGACTTGCTCTTTTTTTTAAGGTTTAAATTCTGTCCCAACTCTTTAAAAACGACTCCTGAAAGACAAGGGTCGTTTAATTAGAACAGTAAGTAACGTTTTTAAAAAGTGCCAAAAACTTAGCCTGAAGAGCAAGATGCAGAGGGGAGAAACCCACCTCATATACGTAATAATTTCTGTTCGTTTTAAGTTTTGATGTTGCTCCTTGCTTTCAGTTGAAAAAACTTGTTATATTATATTTCATTTCTGAATTACAAAGCTGCAACTTCCACTGAAAAGACAATATGCTTAAATTACTCGAATAAACACTTTCAGATCCATCCATTTACCAAAAACTGAATTATGGCATTGCTTAGAACATTTTCTTAGAAAATAATCTAAAATGTCTAATAATTAGAAGATTTTCCAATTTCACGGATTCTCATCTGTATTCAACGATTTTTTCAGTCTACCTCGTACATAAGGAGATATTATCGTTTTATTTATTTCCTTTGTGGGTTATCAATGGTTACTAGAATTAGCAAGCTCGGCGGCCCAACCCAAAATGGTGCATCAACAACTTTTTTTCTATTCGGAGTGAAGAAGGACTTCTTATGTAGCTTTTTGTGCCGGATCGATTGGTAGCCTATATAGATGCTGTCTCTTATTGTTTCGCAGATTAGCAGTTCGACTTTACAGTGCAGTCAATTTTATAGTTCAACCCTGCTGTTTCACCTGATTTTCGAAATAAAAAACATTGTATTTGACGGACCAATCGAACCATCTTCAAGGTCATCGCTTGTTATGTCGGTGATCACGTGATCACAAAATTTATTTGAAGCAGTTTTGGCTAGAATTAAGACCTTGCTAAGTGGTTGATGCACTAATTATTTGACCTTATTATTAACGTAGTATCTCAAGAAACGGGGGTGGGGAATGAAGTCTCTTATTATAATTCTTATGGTGCAGAACAGTTTATTTGCACAAAATCACCTAAGCCGAATTAACCAGTATATATAAAGACAAGTCTATTTTCTTTGAGAATTAGGCCAAGCTATTGCAAAATAAATACCTCTACATGAAAAATACAAATTTGGAAAAATGCAGATACAGTGTTTTGGACTTGAACAGCGAAGCTACTATTCTGATTTCAGGCTCCAAAATTAGGATCTGACTTACGCTCAAAATTTTGAAGCTCAGAATTCTTTTTTGGGCTCCAAAATTAACAAGCTGCTACACCCAAATTTAAATTCAAAGAAGCAATGAATTGGGCACCGATGGTCCGATTTTACTTAGAACCAGAAGAATCTTGGAAATTCTGTTTCCTGTCGCAAACGATAATCACTGGGCTTAACGGAAAATCCAGCTTTAACTCAAAAACTAGATTATTAATAAACTTATTAGTATGAAACTGAGTCTTTTTTATTGTTGTAGATACTAATTCTGCTTTTAAAAAAAATGTGTTTCTTTTTGTTTTTTTTTTGTTTTTTTTTCAACGTTAGATAGGTAAGAAACCTTGATGAAAAATGGAAAGAATTGGATTTTTTTTTACAGGAAGATATCACTCCTTTTTAAAGTGAAATGGAAATATATAAGATTTAGTCAAAATCTTAATTAAGTAACTAAATAGAAGGAAAAAGCCCAAATATTCCATCTCCACCAAAAGCCTAGAAAGAGGAAAACCTAGACCAAATACTAAATTATACAATATTAAATAAAAAAAACAAGTTTTTTAAACTGAAAGTAAGGAGTGACATTAAAACTTAAAACGAACAGAAATTATTCCGTATATGAAAGGGGCTGTCCGCTTCTCAACGCCTCGCTCTTTACGCTAAAGTTTTTTATTGTTTTAAAAAATAAAGTTGTAAGACAGAGTCAAACTTTAGCGTAAAGAGCGAGGCGTTGAGGAGGGGACAGCCCCTTTCATAACCGGAATAATTTCTGTTCGTTTTAAGTTTTAATGTCGCTACTTACTTTCAGCTTAAAAAACGTGTTTTTTTTATTTAATTTCTGATCATTTTTTAGTTAATGCAGCTTTTATTTTGGCTCACCGTCATTGAATAAGTAAACAAAATTTGCATAAAAATTTTACTTTTCTTTTGCTAAATGGATGTCTCTAAATTTGGTTATGACGTAATTTACAAATTAACTTACGTAACTAACTTCTATATTCGTATATTTTTCTTCTGGCAAAAAATACAAAGTTGTAGATTTTTGCAGATATGAGCTTGAAACCTATGTAATAGGGTTTTCTGATACGCTGAATCTGACGGTGTGATTTTCATTAAAATTCTTTCACTTGTAGGGGATTTTTCCCCCCTCTTTAAAAAATAGGATAAATTTTCTCAGGCTCGTAGCCTTTGATGAGTAATACCAAACTTAATAAAAATTTATATATTTAGAATCAGCATTGTAAGCCCATTCTTTTGATATATTTATTGACATCAAAATTCCGTTTTTAAAAGTTTCGATTACTATTGAGCCGTATCGTTTTTTTTTTTTATTGTTTTTTTTATTATGAATACTTTATTAATTACATGAGGGGGTTGTCTCATTACTCAATACCACGCTAGTCAAGTTAAAATTTAAAAAAAAAATTTAATTCCCAAACCCCTTAATAACACACGCATTTTAAATATAATAGATATATATTTTTAAAGAAATAAAAAAAACTGCAGCGTAACGAGCGAGGAATTGACTTGGGGGAGAACCCCCTAATGTACGTTATAATTTCTGTTCGTTTTAAGTTCTAATGTTGCTTCTTATTTTCAGTTGAAAAAAACTTGTTTTTTTTAATTTAATTTCCGATCGTTTTTTAAATAATGCTTGGAAATCCGAGGCCCCCTTCATAGAAATGTCCCTTACCCCAAAGAAACATCCTCCATGGAAAGATTCTCCCGAGTAACCCCCTCCTCCTGCCCCCTCCTCCAGAAAAACAATCCTTCCTGAAAATGTCTGTATACTTCCCAATAACCAATAAATAATGCTGGCAAGTCCAGCGCCCCCGTCATGGCCCTTTCCCGGCCCCCATGAAAACTTCCTTCATTGACAGATCCTCCAACATACCCCCATGAGCCCCCCCCCACTACCAGAAAAAAACCCTCCTGAAAACTTCTGTATACTTCCCAATAACCAATGCTATATGTTAACATTGGGTAAAGTTCATAACTTTTAGCCCTCCCCCCGAGGACTTCGGGGGATTAAGTCAGCCTAAAAGACATGGTTATCATATTTTTGACCATGCTGAACAAAATGGCTATCTCAAAATTTTGATCGGGTGACTTTGGGGAAAAAATGTGCGTGGGAGGGGGCCTAATTGCCCTCCATTTTTTTTGGTCACTTAAAAAGGGTACTAGAACTTTTAATTTCCGTTCCAATGAGCCCTCCCACGATATTCTAGGACCACTGGGTCAATACGATCACCCCCTTGGGAAAAAAAAACAAAACAAAAAAACAAATAAACACGCATCCGTGATCTTTCTTCTGGCAAAAAATGCAAAATTCCACATTTTTGTAGATAGGAGCTTGAAACCTCTACAGTAGGGTTCTCTGAGACGCTGAATATGATGGTGTGATTTTCATTGAGGTTCTATAACTTTTAGGGGGTCTTTCCCCCTTTTTTTGAAAATCAGCCAAATTTTCTCAGGCGCGTAACTTTTGATGGGTAGCACTAAACTTGACGAGTTATATATTTGAAATCAGCATTGAAATTTGATTGTTTTGATGTATCTATTGGTATCAAAAACCCGTTTTCTAGAGTTTCGGTTACCATTGATTCGGGTCGCTCTTTACTTACAGTTCGTTACCACGAACTGTTTGAAAAGGTAAAAACTGACAAGACAATATAATTTCATAAACCGTCTTAATATCCTCTTAAAGGGTTAATAGTCTTTTGATTTATCTATTAATGTAAATAATTAAGTACCGACAATCCTAAGACCTAGGAAAAACAATAAACATGGCACTCTCTCACCCAGTTACTGTCATTTCATCTCTAGATACAACATTTGATTGTTGGTTTTACGACGTAATATCCTTTTTTCCTCTATAAACAAAATATAAAAGCATACAAATATAAATAGCATACAATATAAAGAAATATAAAAGCATACAAAAATGGGTAAAACCTGTAACTAGGACAGAGTTTGTTTTTTTTGAAGACTTCAGGAGGGTATCTTGATGCAAAAGGAATTGGATGAAAAACAAAAATGTTCCAGTTTCTTTTGACAATTTTTTAAATCTTTTTTTTTTGTCAGTCTGTGATGCACAATAAACCTGAAATCTTAGTTAAATCGTCCTGGTTAAAAGTTTTACTCGATGTTGTATACTTCAATTTCATTTATAGAGCGAAAAAAGGTTATTACATTGTAAAACCAACAATGTAACTGTAAACGTTGTATAGAGAGACCAAATGACAATAGCCGGGACAGAAACAGCGTCTTGTTTACGGTTTTCCTTAGTTCTTAGGATTGTCGGTAATTAATTATTTACATTAATAGATAAATCAAAAGACTATTAACCCTTTAAGAGGATACTAAGACAGTTTATGAAATTATATTTCCTTGTCAGTTTTTACCTTTTATTGTGTGATTTAGTAATTTGTTCTAGTTTTTCCTCTTTCTAGGCTTTAGGAAGTGGAGATGGAATATTTGGGCTTCTCTCTTCTGTTTAATCACTTAGTTAAGATTTTGAAACTTTCATATATGTTTTTATATTTTATTTTACCTTCCAAGGACGTGACACGTTTCTGTATAACAAATTACCCAGTTCTATCTATTTTTCATCTAGATTTTTTATCTTGATAAAAAAAGAAACAGATTTTTTTTTTTGCAGAATTAGCATCTATGACAAAAGAAACTATAGTTTCATGCTTATATATTTATTTTTTTTTATTTTTATTTTTTTTTACTGTTTTAAAAATAGTTTTTTATTCTTGTAAAAATAGAGTTGAGAGAAAGAGTCAAACTTTAGCGTAAAGAGCTAGGCATTGAGGAGGGGACAGCCCTTCTCATATACGGAATAATTTCTGTTCGTTTTAAGTTTTAATGTCGTCCGTTACTTTCAGTTAAAAACTTGTTTTTTTATTTAATTTCTGAACGTTTATGAATTAATGCGGGTTTTGATTATGGCTCACCGTACATGAATAATTAAAATGAAATTTTCATATTAATTTTACTTTTTGTTTGGTTAAATGCCTTTCTCGAAAGTTGATTAGTTTTATTTACGAACATTTTTATTAATAATAAATATACGTAACTTACGAATTAGCTTACAGAACGAACTTCTATATTCGCATTATCGTTAATTCTGGTGTGCTTCAGGGTTCCGTGCTTGGCCCACTTCTTTATGTAATTTACGTTGATACCATGCGTTTTTATATATCAGATGCACTGATAATGTCCTTTTCTGATGACATGGTGTTTACGATTACAGCTACTTGTCTGAACCAGTTGATTGAGAAGACAAATAAGACCCTCGCTGAATTGATAAGTTTTACAAATTCTAGTTATTTGGTAGTGAATATTTCAAAAACAAAATTCATGACATTTTGTAGAAATGAAGTTTCATGTATTTGAGATAATAAAATTGTTTTTAATGGTGATTTTTTAAAGCATGTAAATGCTGTTACATACTTGGGCTTTAGTCTTGATTTTAATTTAAATTGGAAATCACATTGTGATTTTGTGGCAGTTAAGATTTCAAGAGGGTTGGGTGTGATAAGAAGACTGAAAAATCTACTACAGTCAAATGTTTTACTTTTACTATATCATTCTATTGTTAGCACTTATTTATCGTATGGTTGCATGCTATGAACTAGTAGTTTTATTTCATGTTTTAGAAAGGTCTAAATTTTACAGAATAAAATAGTTCGCATTTTACGTAATTATATTCAGTTTGAAAATAGCACGTTGTATTGCTTTACAAGTTTGAAAAATTTTAAATATTTATCAGTTACGGGATTACCAGTTAGCAATTTTTATTTATCAATGTTTGAATAAGTGTTCACCGGAGGTATTTTGGAAAATTTTTAAAGCTAATTCATCTAATCACTGTTATGAGACTAGAAATGCGAATAACCTTGCAGCTGAGCTCCGGGATACTCAACGTGCTGCGTTTCTGCCTCGTTTTGCGGGACCAGAGGTGTGGAATTCCCTCCCGGATGCTACTAGACAAGCTGATAATGTAAGCCAGCTCAAGAGTAGATTGAAGTGTTTCCTTTTGGGTGATAATTTAAATGATTAGAAATTTGAATGTGAATAATTTTTGGTATGAAAAATGCTTGGACAGACAAAGGTCGCATTTTCGCGAAATTACCCAGCCAAAACACACCGTGTCGGCTCTATAGCCTAGCTAATACTTATTGATTTTGTCATTGTTGATTTAGTTAGTATCTCATTTTTTTTTCTCTTTGCCTCTGTTGTGCTAATCTCTGTTGTTGTTTTTTTTTTTTTTTTTTTTTTTTTTTTTTTTTTTTTTTTTTTTTGAGTGGATGTTGTAAGGATGATGGGTGATATTTCTCACTTGTTATTTCTAGAGAGTAATCCTTTTAGAGTAGGAGATGTTCTTTATGTTGATTTAATTCAAATGCTGATTTTTCCCCGCAAAGAGATAGTTGTTATGTGAATGTAGAGCTTTATAATAATGGATTTGTAGCCATCATAAACCAACCTTCGGGGTTTCGTAGATGGCTGCTGTAAATATGTTTGTATTTTTTATGTTAAATAAATTAATTTGATTTGAGTTTCATTTGAACTTATTTCGTGTTTTTATTATATATATTAGGGATTTCGTCCCCTAGTCAATACCTCGCTCTTTACGCTATTAAATAAAAAAAAACAAGTTTTTTAAACTGAAAGTAAGGAGCGACATTAAAACTTAAAACGAACAGAAAATTATTCGGTATATGAAAGGGGCTGTCCCCTCATCAACGCCTCGCTCCTTACGCTAAAGTTTTTTATTGTTTTAAAAAATAAAGTTGTGAGACAGAGTCAAACTTTAGCGTAAAGAGCGAGGCGTTGAGGAGGGGACAGCCCCTTTCATATACGGAATAATTTCTGTTCGTTTTAAGTTTTAATGTCGCTCCTTACTTTCAGTTTAAAAAACTTGTTTTTTTTTATTTAATTTCTGATCGTTTTTTAGTTAATGCAGCTTTTATTTGAATAAAAATTTTACTTTTATTTTGCTAAATGTATGTCTTTACAAATTAAATTACGTAACTAACTTCTATATTCGTATATTTTTCTTCTGGCAAAAAATGCAAAGTTGCAGATTTTTGCAGATATGAGCTTGAAACCTATGTAGTAGGGTTTTCTGAGATGCTGAATCTGAAGGTGTGATTTTCATTAGAATTCTTTCACTTGTAGGGGATGTTTCCCCCCTCTTTAAAAAATCGAGTAAATTATCTCAGGCTCTTAGCCTTTGATGAGTAATACTAAACTTAATAAAATTTATATATTTAGGATCAGCATTATAAACACATTCTTTTGATACATTTATTGACATTAAAATTTCGTTTTTAAAAGTTTCGATTATTATTGAGCCGTATCGCTTGTTTTTTTATTGTTTTTTTTATTACGTATATTTTATTACGTATATGAGGGGGTTGTCCCCATATTCAATAACAACCACTTTACGGTAAAATTTAAAAAAAAATTTTATTCAGAAAACCCTGAATCACAAAGTCCGTTTAATTAGAATAGATAGCTCTTTTGAAAGCACTAAAAAAAAACTGTAGCGTAAAGAGCGAGGTACTGACTTGGGGGAGAGCCCCCTCACATACGTTATAATTTCTGTTCGTTTTAAGTTCTAATATTCCTTCTTACATTCCAGTTGAAAAAACTTGTTTTTTTTATTTAATTTATGATAAGTTTTTAACTATTACTTGTACTTCGGGTACCTAAGTACGATAATGAGCCTTTACACAACCGGATCCGACAGTACGGAAT
Organism: Artemia sp. Qi Xiang Cuo; assembly: GCF_049724085.1. Classification (NCBI taxonomy): domain Eukaryota; kingdom Metazoa; phylum Arthropoda; class Branchiopoda; order Anostraca; family Artemiidae; genus Artemia; species Artemia sp. Qi Xiang Cuo. The sequence continues at coordinate 18,646,298 of NC_142806.1, forward strand.
TATTAGACTTAGTAAAACACTACTCTAGCCCCCCCCCCCTCCAGAAAAAATTCTCCTTTAAAATGGTTGTATATTGTCCAATAACCAATAAATAATGCTGGCAAGTCCGGTGCCCCCTTCATGGCAATTTCCCTTCCCCCATGAAAACTTCCTTCATGAACAGATCCTCCAACTTAACCCCCGACCCACCCTTCCCTCCCACTACCAGAAAAAAAACCTCCTGAAAACTTCTGTATGCTTCCCAATAACCAATACTATATGTTAACATTGGGTAAAGTTCATAACTTTTAGCCCTCCTTCTTGGAGATTTGGGGGATTAAGTCATCCTGAAAGACATATTTATCATATTTTTGACTATGCTGAGCACAATGGATATCTCAAAATTTTGATTGGATGACTTTGGGAGAAAATAAGCGCGGAAGGGGGCCTAGTTGCCCTCCATTTTTTTGGTCACTTAAAAATAGCATTAAAACTTTTACTTACAATTCCAATGATTCCTCTTACAATATTCTTCGACCACTTGTTTGACATAGTCACCCCTGGGAAAAAAACAAAAACAAATAAATACACCAACAAATATACACGTATCCGTGATCTTTCTTCTGGCAAAAAATGGAAAATTCCACATTTTTGTAGATAGGAGCTTGAAACCTCTACAGTAGGGTTCTCTGATACGCTGAATATGATGGTGTGATTTCCATTAAGGTTCTATAACATTTAGGGGGTCTTTCCCCCTTTTTTTGAAAATCAGCCAACTTTTCTCAGGTACGTTACTTTTGATGGGTAGCATTAAACTTGATGAAAATTATATATTTGAAATCAGCATTAACATTTGATTCTTTTGATATATCTATTGATATCAATAACCCGTTTTCTAGAGTTTCGGTTACCATTGAGCCGGGTCGCTCCTTACTTACAGTTCGTTACCACGAACTGTTTGAAAGTTCAAATTTTGTTCCAATTCTTCAAGAATCACCCATTAATCACAAAAGCCATTAATTAGAAGAAATAGCTGTTATGAAATTACTAAAAAAAACTTTAGCATAAAGAGCGAGGTTTTAACTAGGGGGCAAAGCCATTCATATACGTAAAAATTTCTGTTCGTTTTAAGTTTTGATATTGCTCCTTACTTTCAGTTGAAAAACTTCTTGTTTTTTATTTAATTTCTGATCATTTTTTAAAATAATGCTGGGAAATCCGGTCCCCCCCTTCATAGAAATGTTCCTTTCCCCACGAAACCTTCCTCCTTGGAAAGATCCTCCCATGTAACCTGCGACCCCCCCCCACTACCAGAAAAATTTACCCCTGAAAATGTCTGTATATTTCCCAATAACCAATACTATATGCAAACATTGGGCAAGGTTCATAACTTGCAGCCCTTCCCTCGCAGACTGTGGGGGATTAATCATCCTCAAAGAAATAGTTATTATATTGTTCAACCATGTTGAACAAAATGGCTATCTCAAAACTTTGATCGGATGACTCTGGAAAAAAAATGAGCGTCGGAGGGGGCCTAGTTGCCCTCCATTTTTTGGTCACTGAAAAAGGGCACTAGAACTTTTAATTTCCGTTCGATTGAGGCCTGCTGCGATATTCTAGGACCACTGGGTTGACACGATATCCCTGGGGAAACGAAACAAAAAAAAACTAATAAACACGCATCCGTGATCTTTCTCTGGCAAAAAATACAAAATTCCACATTTTTGCATATAGGAGCTTGGAACCTCTACTGTAGGGTTCTCTGATACACTGAGTCTGATGGTTTGATGTTCATTAAGGTTATATGACTTTTAGGAGGTGTCCCCCTCTTATTAAAAATAAGTCAAATTTTCTCAGGCATGTAACTTTTGATGGGTTCGACTAAACTTGATGAAACTTATACAAGCGTGAGGAACTGTGCTAAGCGTTTTGCTGATTGCGGCAGCTGAATTTGGACTAAATCCAGCGTGAATGAACTGTGTGGCACACGTTACGTTCCGAGATGTAGAAGAGCTGGTGTAAAGCAGTTAACGCATCGAATTTTTTAAAGTGACAGTTGAAATATCTTCGCAGAGAGTTTACGTTTTTCCTTGCTCACCTCAGTTCCCCCAGATTTCCTTGTATTTTAGTTCCTAAATAAAACAATAAAGCTCATTTTTAATGCTTTCTTTTATTGCACTATTAAACTCACTTAGGCTCCCTTTTATTTTTCGTTTATTTTGATGCCTATTATTTATGCTTATTTGTACGGATAATGGAAAAAAGATCGGTGTTTCTATTTTTCCAATGGCACTATTCTGAATTTCACTATTAAACCATGTCTTCTAGTGAATAATGTGGGCTAGTTCAAGAGCCTTATACAGTTGACGAAGCAGGTGAGATTATTATTTTAATAGCATGGTTTTGACCATCTTCAAGTTTTGGTAATATGTAAGCAGTGTTTTGACTTTGGGGACCCCAAACGGGACAGGAATACTCAAGAACAGGCCTGATGTAGATCGTATGCGTCAGTAGGAGTTGGCGATCCGAGAAGCCCAAGCTGCGCGTACTTTTTAATCCCTGGATTTAGTACTGACCTTTCCTTGCAATATTTTCTATACACAGCTTTATCTCGGTGCACCATGCCCATAACTGGCTGTAGTGTTGGAAAGACACAATCAAACCTTTCATTTAATGAACGATAGGTAGAGATCGACGCCTTGCCACTGAAAAGAGTCAATGTCTGCAGCTTTGCAACGCAAAACGATAACTTTGGCCCAAACAGAGCCAAAATATATTCAAGCGAAATTTCTATGATACAAAATCTCTTTAATATCAAAGATTTATTTATACAAAATTCCAGTTTTAGAGGTCATATTGCCGCGTAGCGGCTCATTTGTCTCAGGGCATATCTGTAGTCCATGTAAAATGGATTTTTATTATTCTGTGGAGAGACAACTTCTGTTTAGATACTTCTTTTCCAGGGTCAGTGATCATTAACTCAGTAACAGTAAACGGTAGATATTTGGAAACCTGTTTCGGTATACAAACCACCAGTCAAATAAAAATTTTCTTTGAAGTTTCATTAATTTTCCAAAAATACATTATATAATTCTGTTTTTAGCCTGCAAAACAGAATTGACAAGGAACAAAACGAAACTATGGTAACCTTGGAAGAAAACTTCATAAGGATCACTTCATGTACGATCGTATAAAGCATGAATTTCCTCTTGAGTATCAAGATCATAAGTGTTCCATCTCTTCTATATTTTTCTAAGAAGTAATTTTGGGAAAATTAACTTGGAATTTCCAATTTTTCAAAATGGATTCTTTATTTTTATGAAATTTCCTGAAACTTCAGGGGCATATAAGATACAGGATAAGACACAAAATAAAACAAATCTTAACTACAATGTGAAATTTAAGGGTTGGGGAGTATAGAGGGCTTCCAGAATCTTGTCATTGGTCCATATACTAGACTCGGGTTGCAATATATCAACCAAGTTATAAGAAATTAATACTAGAGTCTTAGCTATGCCTTTGGGCTATCTGGACGTAACCTGACCTTTGATGGGTAGGTAAGTAGAAGGGGATCCCAAGACGAGTATTATCAGGACATCTGCCAGAAATAATAGTCTGATCTTTACCAATCTTGGTGGAAAGTAGGAGCTAGCATCTAGCTATGCTTATCGGGAATCTGACCTAGATCCGTTTTTTTTATCATTAGCACATCTAATAGGATACAATGCCATCAGCAGTTCTTCTTCATCAGGAGATCAGAGGAGATGGCTGGATGTCAAGCAAACCTAGCAGAAAATAACAGTAAGTACCCTAGTTGTACTTTTTCGTGGTTCGTATGTTATCTGACCTTAGCGTAGGGAGGGGGTGAGTCTGTTCATTCAATTATGTATCCAAAGCGGCTATCAGATGTCAATGAAGCGTTGTGGGATGTAAGATCAAGTGCCAAGTAAAGCCTTTTGGGTTTCCAGACTATGCAGGCGGAGTGAAAAGAGAGTCCATAAATTCATGTCATTTGGATTTTGAAGTACACCAGATATATTTGTTGGATATTAACCGAAATTTATTTCAATTAAGAACCAGCGTCTTATTTATACACTTTAAGGTTCTTGACCTGATGATATTTGTTGGGAGAGGAAAAGGGTAGAACTCTCAACTAAAAATTTTCATCTTTTAATCGACCAAATGTCTTTCTTTTCTAGCTTTAAGTCGTTTGTGCTCAAATATATGTCCCAAAACTGCTTGTGATTCCCAAGAATTTAAATTACACATGTAATTCTTTTGACATAATCGCCAGCCTTTTTCTTTCTACTTTGATTGATCTATACCCATTGCATTGGGATAAATCAACAAGGAAGTGCTAAACCCCAAATTGCAGTTTTTCTCACTGTTTTGTAACTTCCAAAGACGTTTGGGCTGTTCCCTATCCCCGCTGAAATCTCAACATTTTTATGATTGCTTATTTTCCACATAAATCGCATTTTCTAAGTTTTTCTATTTCCTCCCTTTCCCAATATATAATTGCTTATATTCAAGGTATGTAAAAGGGAATCCACTTAGGGGTAAGGCCTTCAGAGTCACATTTTTAGATATATTTTTTCGGTACTTATGCATTAGAAGGTCACTTCTATATACTGCTAAAGAAGTCAAGTTTGGTTAATGCTAATGAAATAAAATAAAATAGGATGAATATATAATAGTTTTAAACAAATTTGGGCTATATATTTGCACATTAGGGGGTGGGGTTCAGCATAGCATATATTAGATACGTAACCTAACCTAGATACCTTTCCCCACCCCCGTAAACCCCAAAAAATAAAAGTTTAAATATCGTGAACACTCTTGCAGTTAACCCGTCTGGCGGTTTTTTCATGACTGGTTTCCTTGCACAATTTATAAAAGTGACCATCTTAAGCATAAGTACCATTTTTTCTTACGTGAGCTATTTATAAACAAAACTGTAATTTTTTGTAGCAGCTCTAACTGATGTAGCCCTATTTTTTCTTAACTTAGAATAGACAGTTGCAATTTAAACTGTAGTTTATACTCAAAGCGAAAAATAATCTCACAACAAAACAAGTCATGTAAGGCACGATTAAAAAGAAGTACCTTCAAACGATTTCTCAGCAGCAGTGTTATCTGCATCTTTCATATTTCTTTCTCAAAACTATATTTGGCAGGTTTTTTTTTCAACAGAAAAACTAATTTACTCTAAAATAAAACCATTTAGTTTGGCTTGACATTACTGATATCAATTCCGAGAATGATGTTTACCGTATAAAGTACGGAGTTGGCACTTTATTACAAGAAATAGACTGAGTAGAATCCCTGTTCTGTAATCCAATGCTACTATCATTTATTCCCCAATGGGATGAAACAGAACAATCCATTTGAAGTAAGGTAACATAGCAAAACTTTGTTACTAAAACTGTTTTCTTGCTTCCAGAGGAGAAATTAAATAAGAATTAGTCATGAAAACAATACGTCAACTGTTCAAAATAAATTCAAGTCTGCTATTTTAGTTTCTGCGCCCCCAGCTTTTATTGTTTGAAGAAGGGGGTAATAGTTATGATCTTGTTCGAAATAGATTAAAAGCTATTGAGTTTGATTTCAACATGTTAAAGCACAAAGGCCACAAAAATATGATGCATTCGTACCTGAAAACATTTCTAAGATTTCTAAGATTTTCTCTCGATTGTTGCAAAATTATGAAGTTTCTAGGGTAGTACCACACACTTGCTGGCGTCGCCATTTTGAACCACTGTATATATATATTAATGGCAGTATGATCTTTCCTTATCTCATCCATTATAAAAACCCGGACCGAGGTGCGAGTGCTCCAGAGAACGTATAAACTTTAGCGACATTAGATCTTTTCACGGGTAGATTAGTCAGATTTCTCTTGAACGCGAAACTTGGCTTCAACGTTGGAACACTAAATTTTGAAGAAACTAATTTTAAATTAATTTATTCCAATACATATATTAAAATCGGTAATAAGTAGTGAAATGTTATTATTAGATGTTTCTAGGAATTAAAAGTAGGTTTCGAAGTTTCAGGTTGGTTTACAAGACATTTTGAGAAAGTTTCTGCCAAAATACATCTTCCAGGGTAATGGGACCGCTGATGGCAGATTAAATGAGAGGAGCTGTTTGTACGCGCCTATGCAAGAATAAGTGGGAGGAGCTGTTTGTCCGCACCGAGAATGAAGAGCCAGAAATTATCTGCGGTAAACTTACTGCTATATCTTTATACTGTGTTTTGAACCGTGAAAATAAATAAGTGAAGCTTATTACAATGGCTGAATTTGACATTGCTTTCCGCCCGTTACAATTCCAACGCTAACAGTTAATTAATTTCCAAAGTCATCTCTACCTTCACAGGAGAGCTACTACTTCTTAAACTGTTTAGAACAGCTTAAGCTTTGAGCTTTTTTTTTTATTTTCAACCAGGTTCCTTTTATACTTTAGCACCCTTTAAAGCTAAAACAGTGTAATGATCTGGTTTTTTTTCTGAATTAAGTCTCATAATAAAATATACATAGCAGGATATACAGGATATTGTATACAGCAGGATATATATATATAGCAGAATATACAGTATATATTTAGCAGGATATACAGGATATTGTATACAGGATATTGTTTTTGAGCAGGATTCCAACATTTTTGGGAGGAGGAGTAGAGTAAAAAACACAGAATACCTACAGATCCTATGAAAAATACAAAAAAAAAACACTCTGGAAAGTCATGGAGAGGACAGGAAATTGCCTCGAAACTAAATTAATTTATACAAGAAATAAAATGCGTCAACAACATAAGTGAATAAAAGCAGATTGGTCTAGGTGAAGGTGCTTACCAATTTTCTGAGGTATTTACAATCCAAATAAGAGATCGTTTAAATTATTGACTCTTCCTCTGTCGTTGACTTTTCGAGCCCCTTAATACTTGTTTTTATGCTATATAACCATGTTATGTGCTCATGTAAAATCAATCTTATAACCACGAGAAGAGACCGCAAAAATAGAACTATAAGAGTTTCAGTTCTAGGGTGCCAAGCACAACAAAATAAAAACAGTTTTTGTCCCCTGGCCCCACTTTAAGATATTCATACCTGGAACCGCGATTTTCTAAAATTTCTCTCTCGGTTATTTCAAAATGATGAATATTTCAGGACGTTACCCCGTTTTCATCAGTGCTGCCGTGTTGAATCGCGACAATAACAAAGCAAACCTCATTAGTTAAATTTGATAATGTTTTCATGAGTAAAATTCAAACATTAGCAATTATTTATTCCCAAGAACAACTACACTCAAGAGGAAAGCTACCCCTTTTAACTTGTTTGGCACCATGTGTTTCCAGCTAAGTTTTTACTCACATTTCTTTGTTGTTAAATTTGGTACCAGAAATTACTAAACAATTGCACAGTGCTTCCACTCTCATAATTTTAACTTTTTTCTGTTTTCATACCAATTTTCTTTAAAGTTCACCATTTTTAAGTTTGTTTTCTCTCTATTTTCTCCCTAGAAAAAAGGATGTCTTGCCCTACATTTTTATAGAATTTAAAGGAAAAGCATAGCACGGCATCAAATTATTTTACTTTACGTACCAAAAATGTATAGCATCTTTTACACTAACGAAGATGCATAAAAGGTTGAAATACGTGGCAAATCCAACGCGGTCTTTCTCATTAAAAGTTGAATTCCAATTGAAAAATTGAAAAGTTGATTGTTCCGATTTTTTTAGGATGCATATGGTTGGTTAAGTTTGCGCTTGACCAATTACAGCAATCAGATTGAATTTTTCACTGTCATTGATACTTGTCCTTGATACTTTCAATGCTTTACAGTTTATCACTTGCAAAGCATTTTTGTAACGAGCCTTGTATTCCCTTTCGTTTTTCTGACACAAAAAACACGAAATTTTAAACTTGATACAAAACTTTATACTTTAAATTAACTTGTTAAACTTGATTGTTTTCATCTGGAATAGTATATTTCTAAAACGGTTATGAAGCAATTCTTTCCGCTCATAGGACCTTTAGAGCATTTCTTTTTATATGTTAATTCTATAAGTCGGAAACTTTTGTTCCATTAGAACTTTTTGTTGTTCAGCCTCGCATTACAGCTCAGTCTGCATTTCTTATTAATCCAGAAAATTCTTAAGAAAAATTCGAACAAAAATTGCCAAGTTGAAAACAGCAAAAGTTTATGATTATTCACCCAAAAGAAGGCATGCATCATAATTTGTATGTAAATTCTTTGTGTAATGTTTTTATGAATGTTTGACTTATTTTATGAATTCTTTTGTTAGGGAAAACGACATAAAATGTACTTTTTTTATTAGGATAAGGTATAAAGGGTATTTATCAAGAATAAGCTTTTGCAACATAGTAAAAATGCTGAGCAATTATGTAAAATTCTATGAAACCCTAACTGAAGCAAATAAATAATAATACACACACAAAGAGAAAGGCATGATAAAAAAGGAAAAAAAAAACTAGTCCTGAAATGATGTCCAAGACCATGAATATTCTTCAAAAATATTAGGTATGATTTCCACACTTGCAGAAATCTGACTTCCAGGCATTAGAGCTATTTCCTATTTGTGTATTTTTCTTAGAAATTCGTCGGGGGAAAGCTTTAAAGTAGTTGAAGGAGTTGGAAAACTGTCAGTGCCACTTGGTGCTAGAAAACCTAGCCACGCCTCTTAATAGGATAGCAAGGGTAAGGAGATAAATAATGAAGCAACTTATAACAAGCCTGACAATTTATTTAATAAAGGAACAGAATGAAACAACGCAAAGTCCAGAGAAAGAGGCAAGTGTGAAAAATAAATATGACAGACATCTAAGAACTTGACCTGTTTCAGAGGTTTTGAAGAATGAGGCTTATAGGAATAAATAAGTTTTATGTTTGTCTTCTTGAGAAACTAGGAGGATTTCACTACCGAGGGAACGTGAGCCTTGAAGAGAAATACAACAGGAAAGAATTATAGTTTATGACTGTCAAATTTAATGGTTTTAAAATATCACAGGGAAAAATATATCTTAAGCAATATACTAGTACCTATAGATATAGTAGTAAACTTATAAACAATAATTATATAATATAATCTCTAAATGAAAAATTTTCAATCTAAGGAGTCAACTAATATTTGAACAAAATTTTGCCGCAAACTAAATGTGTACCTATAACTAAACACAAATCCATGTTTTGATTTCCAATCAGTAATCGTATTCTAGCATTGATTTGCAGACAAAAAAAGTCTATTTAAATTTAATTGAGGTCTACAAATAACGACACCTTATAGTAATGCCATATTTTGTATAATGAAGACATTAAAGAGAGGAATCATTCCATCTTGATCGCGAAACAGGCATAAGCTTCTAGGGAACAAAATTTTAGGGGAATGAGACTGCTGAAAAACAATCCGTATTTTTTGTATCCCATAACAAAAGAAAACCAGCCTTTTTTGACGTGTTTACGTGTATTTTAAAATGTTGCAGTTTATACTATTCATATTTCTGAAAAAAATAGGAATCAAGTTTGGAGTATTTGACTTATTAAAAAGTTATTTTGTATATTCATAAGGATTAATCCTGAAACATTCAATGGTACCTGCCTCCCCAATGAGAATCCAGAATGCTGTTAAGGATTAAAACAGCGAGGGATAAAGCTGTAGGGTTAAAAATGAAGCAGTTTCTAGAATATTCATTGAATTAAATATTACAAACTTGTGGTGCACCAAACCTCTATACTAAGGGGCTCTCTGATAATTTCAAGGCGTTGAAAATTTCTGAATATTAACACTACTAGAATAACTTTCCTACGGTTCGATGTTTTAAACAGGCCCCCGTTCTCTACTGTCTTTGGAAAATTAAGCAGTCTAGTTAGCAGACTCAAAGAGCAGATGTTTGGCAAAATAAGCAGTCTAGTTTGTTGTAGAAGAGCAAATTTTTGGCAAAATAAGCAGTCTAGTTTGTTGTAGAAGAGCAGATTTTTGGCAAAATTAAGCAGTCTAGTTTGTTATAGAGGAGCAGATTTCTGGCAAAATCAGCAGTCTAGTTTGTTGTAGAAGAGCAGATTTTTGGAAAAATAAGCAGTCTAGTTTGTTGTAGAAGAGTAGATTTTTGGCAAAACAAGCAATCTAAATTGTTGTAGAAGAGCTGGTTTTCGGCAAAATAAGCAGTCTAATTTGGAGTAGAAGAGTAGATTTTTGGCAAAATAAGCAGTCTAGTTTGTTGAAGAAGAGCAGATTTTTGGCAAAACAAGCTGTCTAGTTTTTTGTAAAAGAGCAGATTTTTGTCAAAATAAGCAGTCTAGTTTGTTGTAGAAGAGCAGATTTTTGGTAAAATAAACAGACTAGTTGGTTGTAGAAGAGCTGATTTTTGGCAAAATAAGCAGTCTAGTTTGTTGTAGAAGAGCAGATTTCTGGCAAAATAAGCAGTCTATTTTGTTGTAGAAGAACAGATTTTTGGCAAAACAAGCAGTCTAGTATGTTGTATAAGAGCAGCTTTTTGGCAAAACAAGCGGTCTAGTTTGTTGTAGAAGAGCCGATTTTTGGCAAAATTAAGCAGTCTAGTTTGTTATAGAAAAGCAGATTTCTGGCAAAGTAAGCAGTCTAGTTTGTTGTAGAAGAGCAGATTTTTGGCAAAATAAGCAGTCTATTTTGTTGTAGAAGAGCAGATTTTTGGCAAAACAAGCAGTCTAGTGTGTTGTAGAAGAGCACATTTCTGACAAAATAAACAGTCTATTTTGTTATAGAAGAGCAGAGTTTTGGCAAAATAAGCAGTCTAGTTTGTTGTAGAAAAGCAGATTTTTGGCAAAATAAGCAGTCTAGTTGGTTGTAGAAGAGAAGATTTCTGGCAAAATAAGCAGTCTAGTTTGTTTTAGAAGAGCAGATTTTCGGTAAAATAAACAGACTAGTTTGTTGTAGAAGAGCTGATTTTTGGCAAAACAAGCAGTCTAGTTTGTTGTAGAAGAGCAGATTTCTGGCAAAAAAGGCAGTCTAGTTTGTTGTAGACGAACAGATTTTTGGCAAAATAAGCAGTCTAGTTGGTTGTAGATGAGAAGATTTTTGACAAAATAAGCAGTCTAGTTTGTTGCAGAAGAGCAGATTTTTGGCAAAATAAGCAGTCTAGTTGGTTGTAGAAGAGCAGATTGCTGGCAAAATAAGCAGTCTAGTTTGTTATAGAAGAGCAGAGCTTTGGCAAAATAAGCAGTCTAGTTTGTTGTAGAAGAGCAGATTTCTGGCACAATAAGCAGTCTAGTTTGTTTTAGAAGAGCAGATTTTCGGTAAAATAAACAGACTAGTTTGTTGTAGAAGAGCTGATTTTTGGCAAAACAAGCAGTCTAGTTTGTTGTAGAAGAGCAGATTTCTGGCAAAATAAGCAGTCTAGTTTGTTGTAGAAGAACATATTTTTGGCAAAACAAGCAGTCTAGTATGTTGTAAAAAAGCAGATTTTTGGAAAAATAAGCAGTCTAGTTTGTTATAGAAGAGCAGATTTTTGGAAAAACAAGCAGTCTAGTTTGTTGTAGAAGAGCAGATTTCTGGCAAAATAAGCAGTCTAGTTTGTTTTAGAAGAACAGATTTTTGGCAAAACAAGCAGTCTAGTATGTTGTAAAAAAGCAGATTTTTGGAAAAATAAGCAGTCTAGTTTGTTATAGAAGAGCAGATTTTTGGAAAAATAAGCAGTCTAGTTGGTTGTAGAAGAGCAGATTTTTGGCAAAATAAGCAGTCTAGTTGTTTTTAGAAGAGCAGATTTCTGGCAAAATAAGCAGTCTAGTTTGTTGTAGAAGAGCAGAGTTTTGGCAAAATAAGCAGTCTAGTTTGTTTTAGAAGAGCAGAGTTTTGGCAAAATAAGCAGTCTAGTTTGTTGTAGAAGAGCAGATTTTTGGCTAAACAAGCAGTCTAGTTTGTTGTAGAAGAACAGATTTCTGGCAAAATAAGCAGTCTAGTGTGTTATAGAAGAGCAGATTTTTGGTAAAATAAGCTGTCTAGTTGTTTTTAGAATAGCAGATTTCTGGCAAAATAAGCAGTCTAGTTTGTTGTAGAAGAGCAGATTTTTGGCAAAATAAGCAGTCTAGTTTGTTTTAGAAGAGCAGAGTTTTGGCAAAATAAGCAGTCTAGTTTGTTATAGAAAAGCAGATTTTTGGCAAAATAAGTAGTCTAGTTTGTTGTAGAAGAGCAGATTTTTGGCAAAACAAGCAGTCTAGTTTGTTGTAGAAGAGCAGATTTTTGGCAAAATAGGCAATCTAGTTTGTACTAGAAGAGCGGATTATCCTTGGTAGGTTGGTTATGAATGATCATTTCTAGGAGCCGATTCTTCGATGAGAGGTCAAATCCACCTGTTATAAGGTTATCTTTCTATGTATGGATAAATAAAACAACCAATGTTTTTAAACTTAAATTAGGAAAGAACATTAAAATTTAAATAGAACAGAAGTTAGTTATTTAAGGCAGAGGGTGCCCCTTCGTCAATTTCCTCCGCTTCAATTCATCTCAGAAAGGTGAACCTCTCTCTTAATGCTAAAGATTTTTAGTACTTTTTAAAAAGCTTGTGATTCCCATTAAACAGCGCTTGTGATTCAGGAGTCGTTCTTAAAGGAATTCGACGATATGTTGACCTTAGAGTAAAAATCAGGGAAGGAGCCCCCCCCTTTATATGGAATAATTTCTGTTAGTTTTAAGTTTTAGTATTGATCCATACTTTCAAAAAACGTGTTTCTTATTTAATTTTTGATCTTTTATTAAGTAATGCTTTGAAATCCACCTTCTGCTCCATAGAAAATCCCCCCACGAAACATATTCCTCACAAAGCTCCTTCCCTGGAAAAATGCCCCCCCCTTAGGGATGGTACCCCCGAACAATTCCATCATCGCTACAGATTCCCCCTAGAAAATCTTCTGCGGACGATTCCGCCGGAAAAACTATCCTTAGAGTTGTTTCATTTGAAAAAAAAACTTGTTTTATATTTAGTTTCTGATGGTTTTCAGTTCTTGATGGAAATCCCACCGTGCAGAAATTTTTTTCAGAGACTCCCAATAGAAAGTTTGTACCGCGGAAAATTTTCTTATGGAAAATCTCACTGCGAAAATATCGTCCAGAGAATCCCCAACCCGCTGATAATTCCCAAGGACAATTTCTCTAGAACCTCTCCACTTGAAAAATGGAGTTACCAAAGAGAAACTAGGACAAATAAAACGAATTTTGTATATTAATTCTAGCAAATTCCCCCAGGTAAAATTTATTCTCGTAAGCTCACCCCCTGAAACCAATCTCCCAATATAAATTTCTCCCCGTAGAAAATCCCACAGAAATCCCCCCTGAAAAAATGTCTATTTAGTTAACAATAACAAATAATATATGTAAACAATGGGCAAATTGCGTAACTTACAGCCCTTTGCTCAAGGGTTTCGGGGGGTGATGTCATCACCAAAGGTATAGTTATAGGACTTTTAAACTATGCTAAGCAAAATGGCTATCTCAAAATTTTGATAGGATGACTTTTGTACGGGAGAGGTGGGAGAGGGACTAGTTGTCCTGCAGTGTTTTTGCAACTTTTATTGGGCACTAGAACTTTTAATTTCCGTTCAAATGAGCCCTCTACCAAATCTTCAAGGACCATTGGTTCAATACGGTGATTCTTGAGAAGAACAAAATAAAAATACAAACAAACACGTATCCATGACCTTTCTTATGACAACCGGTACAAAATTCATTATTTTTCAGATGGACGCTTAAGACTTCTACAGTAAGGTTCTCTGATATGCTGAACCTGATGATGCGATGTTTATTAACATTGTTTGTCTTTTTGGGAGGTGTTGCCCCCTTTTTTTGAAAATTAGGCAAATTTTCTCAGGCTGATAGCTTTTGATAGGTAACATTAAACTTGTTGAACCAGTACTATTTGGGCCGGTCAATTCTTACTTAGAGTTCGTTACAATGAACTGTTTGATGTAGTTTTCAAATCATTAACTGAAACTGAATTTCTAGCAGAATCATTAGCATGACTTGTGACCTTTATTTCGAAAGAAAAGGAGATGTTTTCTACCCAATCTTGGCGCCCTAGTTACCTCTATGGTTGCAATTGATCTGATTGATTGGTTGCTTTGATTGATTGATTGATTGATTGATTGATTGAATTGCAACTGATTGATTGGTAAATGAAACTAAAAAGAGGAGCAATTGATTTTACAAAAAAGTATTTGGGGGGCGAGTGTTCCTTTTTGTCTTGAATGGCTTATTATTTTGCACGGAGAGGGAAAAGTTGTCCTTGAAAGCTCACCCCCTTAAACCTTTCTCCCAATGGAAAATTCTCTCCATAGAAAATCCAACGGAATCCTCCCCCCTCCCATTCAAAAAATTTTAAAAACGTCCCAATAACAATTTAGGTCATGTCATCCCTAAAGGCATAGTTATTAGACTTTCCAACTATATTGAACAAAAAGCTAAAGCGTGGGAGAGGGGTTAGCTACCTTCTAGTTTTTCGGTCACTTTAAATGGGCATTAGAACTTTTAGTTTCCATTCAAATTAGCCCTCTTCCGATCTTCTAGGACCATTGGTTCGATGAGATGACTCCTGGGATGAACAAAAGAAAAAACAAACGAATAAACACGTATCTGTGACCTTTCTTCAGACAAAAAATACAAAATTCCAAATTTTTACAGGTGGAAGCTTAAAACCTCTACAGTAAGGTGATCTGTTATGCTGAACCTGGTAGTGTGATTTTCATCAATATTGCTTGACTTTTTGGGGTGTTTCCTCCCTCATAGAAAAATTGGGTACATTTTTTCAGGCTCATAGCTCTTGATGGGTATTATTAAACTTAAAGAGTCTTATATACTTGGAATCAGCATAAAAAGCCAAATATTTTTGGTGCATCCATTACTATCAAAATTTCAGTTTTTAGAGTTTCGGTTAATATTTAGCCGAGTTCGTCCACTCGACAGAATCATTAGAGACTACTTTAAATTAGAGACTACATTAGAGACTACTAGAGACTTTTTTCTAGCAGACTAGTGATCCTTCTTTTCGGAAGATGCTTTCTACCCAATCTCGCCCCACTAGTTACACCACATGGTTGCAATTGCTCGTGATAAATGAAACTAAACAGAGGAACCATCAATCTTACGTAGTACTTGGGCTACGAATGTTCTACTGGTTTGAAAGGTTTATTGTTTCATTCCTATTCTTTAATTATCTCCATAAGATACGGATTAAGGAATCAAGAGAATAATTTCAAAAAAATAAGTAAAGAGAATATGGAATCAAGAAACAAATATTTTTGTAGAGAATAAATGAATAAAGCCGGCAATGACAATGAAGATTAAACGATTGGGATGAAATCGAAATTATTGGTGAAAGCGATACGTATCAACAAAACCTTTTCGGGCCTTCTGCAGTGACAAATGAAAAATAAAAAAATTAAAATAAACAAAATTACAGGGCATTCAAACTTATATATAGTAATAATAATACAGTATTCTAAAATAATACAGCACAATCACTTCAAAGAGTAGAAGTAAATGCATACAATCTAAAGAAAGTATTAGGGGTCTTTATAGTGGTCCGTGTCAGAAATTTTAGTTAGCAATCCAGTCGCTAGGGGAGTTCATGGCGCTAGTATCGATATACTGACAGGAATTTTACTTCCCAACCCTGCCGCTAGGGATTTATAGCGTTACTGTCGATAAACTGAAAGGAATTTTACTTTCCAACCCTATCGCTTGGGATTCATGGTGTTAATGTCGACTTACTGTCTGAAATGTTGGTTCCCAACCCTACCACTAGGGATTCTTGGGGCTAATATTGTTATACTAGGCCCTTCCTGGAAGATTTTCTATGTAAACACAGGTTATTTTTATATGGGAAATGGGGTTTTACCTTTCGCGGTACATGAACATTATTGGCTTTCTCATCACAATTTTTTTTTTTTGGGGGGGGGCCTTCAGATTTTCTGATATGGTGTAGATTTCCTATTTCATTTCTTGCTAAGTGCCATTTCTCATACATCAAACACTAGACGATATTATTTTCTTCTTTCACAGACAGAACTTCTAACCCTCTCTAACCCTCTCTATAATATGTCATAATCAATCAAATTTAAGAATTTTTTAGCTGTTTTTATAGGCTTTAAGGGGAGCTCTTCGGGGGGACCTCCCTCTTGTGATTCCTTTTTTAGGGGTCGTAGCCATGGGTTTATACGACAAACTCCTATAGACTTGTCCTCACGACATTGTGATATTTGTCACGCTAATGTTTTCTCGAATGCAACCCTTCCTACGAGATGTTCTAATCAATCAAATTTAAGAGCCCAAATTTAAATTTTAATGGAGAGTATCGAAGTACCGCTCCTCCAAAGATTTTACTTGAAGTAAAAATTGACAAATTGGATCAAGAGAATGAATTTGTTAAATTTTTTAATCTTAACGGCCACTGAAGTGTAAAAATCCAGAAACTTGAAGAAAAATCGACAAATTTGATCAAGAGAATGAATTTGCTAAATTCTTTAATCTTTACGGCCACTGAAGCGTAAAATTCCAGACGCTTGAATAAAAAATCGACAAATTTGATCAAAACAATGAATTTGTCAAGTTCTTTAATCTTTACGGCCACTGAAGTGCAAAAATCCAGAAATTCAAAGAAAAATCGATAAATTTGATGAAAATAATTAATATGTTTAATTCTTTAATCTTTACGGCCACTGAAACGTGAAAATCTGGAAACTTGAAGAAAAAATGGACAAATTTGATCAAGAAAATTAATTTGTTAAATTTTTAATCTTTATGGCCACTGAAGCTTAAAAATCCAGAAACTTGAAGCAAAATCAACAAATTTGATCAAAAGAAAGAATATATTAAATTATTTAATCCTTATGGCCAATAAAGCGTAGACAACTGAAAACTTGAAGAAAAAATCGACAAATTTGATCAAGAGAATGAATTTGTTAAATTTTATAATCTTAACGGCCACTGAAGTGTAAAAATCCTGAAACTTGAAGAAAAAATTGACAAATTTGATCAAGAGAATGAATTTGCTAAATTCTTTAATATTTACGGCCACTGAAGCGTAAAAATCCAGACACTTGAAGAAAAAATCGACAAATTTGATGAAGAGAATGAATTTGTTAAGTTCTTTAATCTTTACCACCCTTGAAGCTTAAAAATCCATAAATTTTAAGAAAAATCAAAAAATTTGATAAAAAGAATTAATACGTTAAATATTTTAAACTTTACGGCCACTGAAGCGTAAAAATCTGGAAACAGGAAGAAAAAATCGACAAATTTGATGAATAGAATAAGTTTGTTAAATTCTTTAATCTTTATGGCCACTGAAGTGTAAAAGTCCAGAAACTTGAAGAAAAGTCAATAAATTTTATCAAATGAATGAATATGTTAAATTCTTTAATCTTTACGGCCCTTGAAGCGTAAAAATCCAGAAATTTGAAAAAAAATTGCCAAATTTGATCAAAAGAATGAATACATTAAATTCTGTAATCTTTACGTCTATTGAAGCGTAAAAATCAGGAAACCTGAAGAAAAAATCAACAAATCTGATCAAGAGAATGAATTTGTTAAATTCTTTAATCTTTACGGCCACTGAAGCGTAAAAATCTGGACACTTGAAGAAAAAATTGACAAATTTGATCATAAGAATAAATTTGTTAAATTCTTTAATCTTTACGGCCCTTGAGGCGTAAAAATCCAGAAACATGAAGAAAAATTGACAAATTTGATCAAAAGAATGGATAAGTTAAATTCTTTAATCTTTACGGCCCTTGAAGCGTAAAAATCCAGAAAATTGAAGAAAAATCAACAAGTTTGATCAAGAGAATGAATCTGTGAAAAATTTTTATTTTAACGGCCACTGAAGCGTAAAAATCTGGAAAATTGAAGAAAAAATCGATAAATTTGATCAATAGAATGAATCTGTGAAATTTTTTAATTTTTACGAATTTTTTTAATTTTTTAATCCGTGAAATTGTTTAATTTTTACGGCCACTGAAGCGTAAAAATCTGGAAACTTGAAGACAAATTGAAAAATTTGATCAAACAACGAATTTGCTAAATTCTTCAATTTTAACAGCCCTTGAAGCTTAAAAATCTATAAAGTTGAAGAAAAATTGACAAATTTGATCAAAACAATGAATATGTTAAATTATTTTTCTTTTAAGGCCACTAAAGCGTAAAAATCTTGAAACTTGAAGAAAAAATCGACAAATTTGATCAAGAGAATGAAATCTGTAAAAATTTTTAATTTTTACGGCCACTGAAGTTTAAAAATATGGAAACTTCAAGAAAAAACCGACAAATTTGATCATAAGAATGAATGTGTTGAATTCTTTAATCTTTACGGCCACTGAAGCGTAAAAATCCATAAACAAGAAGAAAAATTGACAAATTTGATCAAAAAATTGAATATGTCAAATTATTTAATCTTTATGGCCCTTGAAGCGTAAAAATCCAGAAAATTGAAGAAAAATCGACAAATTTGATCAAAAGAATGAATTTGCTAAATTCTTTAATCTTAACAGCCCTTGAAGCTTAAAAATCCTTAAAGTTGAAGAAAAATTGACAAATTTGATCAAAACAATGAATCTGTTAAATTCTTTTTCCTTTACGTCCACTAAAGCGTTAAAATCTTGAAACTTGAAGAAAAAATTGACAAATTTGATCAAGAGAATGAATATGTTAAATTCTTTAATTTTTACGGCCACTGAAGCGTAAAAATCTGGAAACTTAAAGAAAAAATTGATGAATTTGATAAAGAAAATGAATCTGTGAAAGTTTTTAATTTTTACGGCCACTGATGCGTAAAAATCCGGAAAATTTAAGAAAAAATCGACAAATTTGATCAAAAGAATAAATTTGTTAAATTCTTTAGTCTTTACGGCCCTTGAAGAGTAAAAATCCATAAACTTGAAGAAAAATCGACAAATTTGATCAAAAGAATGAATATGTTAAATTCTTCGATCTTTACGGCCGCTAAAGCGTAAAGATCTGGAAACTTGAAGAAAAAATCGATAAATATCATCAAAAGAATAAATTTGTTAAATTCTTTAATTCATACGGCCCTTGAGGCGTAAAAATCCAGAAACATGAGAAAAATTTGAAAAATTTGATCAAAAGAATGAATATGTTAAATTCTTTAATCTTTACGACCACTGAAGCGTAAAAATCTGGAAACTTGAAGAAAAAATCAGAAAATTTGATCAAGAGAATGAATTTGTTAAATTCTTTAATCTTTAAGGCCACTGAAGCGTAAAAATATGGACACTTGAAGAAAAAAATGACAAATTTGATCATAAGAATAAATTTGTTAAATTCTTTAATCTTTAAGGCCCTTGAAGCGTAAAAATCCAGAAACATGAAGAAAAATTGACAAATTTGATAAAAAGAATGACAATGTTAAATTCTTTAATCTTTACGGCCCTTGAAGCATAAAAATCCGGATAATTGAAGAAAAATCGACAAATTTGATCAAAAGAATCAAATTGCTAATTTCTTTATTCTTAACAACCCTTGAAGCTTAAAAATCCATAAGGTTGAAGAAAAATTCACAAATTTGATCAAAACATTGACTATGTTAAATTCTTTTTCCTTTACGGCCACTAAAGCGTAAAAACTTTAAAACTTGAAGAAAAAATTGAGAAATTTTATCAAGAGAAGGAATAAGTTCAATTCTTTAATTTTTACGCCCACTGAAGCGTAAAAATTTGGAAACTTGAAGAACAAATCGATAAATTTGATCAAGAGAATTAATCTGCGAATTTTTTTAAGTTTTACGGCCACTGAAGCGTAAAAATCTGGAAACTTTAAGAAAAAATCGACAAATTTAATCAAAAGAATGAATTTGTTAAATTTTTTAATCTTTACGGCCACTGAAGCTTAAAAATCTGGAAACTTGAAGAAAAAACCGACAAATTTGATCATAAGAATAATTTTGTTAAATCCTCTAATCTTTACGGCCCTTGAAGCGTAAAATACCAAAAATTTGAAGAAAAATTGCCAAATTTGATCAAAAGAATGAATATGTTAAATTCTTTAATCTTTACGTCTATTGAAGCGTAAAAATCTGGAAACTTGAAGAAAAAATCAACAAATTTGATCAATAGAATGAATGTGTTAAATTCTTTAATCTTTACGGCCACTGAAGCGTAAAAATCTGGAAACTTGAAGAAAAAACCGACAAATGTGATCATAAGAAAAAATTTGTTAAATTCTTTAATCTTTACGGCCCTTAAAGCGTGAAGAAAAATTGACAAATTTGATGAAAAGAATGAATATGTTAAATTATTTAATCTTTACGGCCCTTGAAGCGTAAAAATCCAGAAAATTGAAGAAAAATCCACAAATTTGATCAAAAGAATGAATTTGATAAATTCTTTAATCTTAACAGCCCTTGAAGCTTAAAAGCGTAACTAAAGCGTAACTTTATCGTCTTAATAGTTTTCTTACTTCTAAAGATTTTTTTCACGATTCACGGCCACTAAAGTGCAAAAATCCAGAAACTTGAAGAAATATCAACAAAATTGATCAAAAGAATGAATATGTTAAATTCTTCGATCTTTACGGCTGCTAAAGCGTAAAGATCTGGAAACTTGAAGAAAAAATCGATAAATTTCATCAAAAGAATAAATTTGTTAAATTCTTTAATCCGTACGGCCCTTGAGGCGTACAAATCCAGAAACATGAAAATTTTTTTAAAAATTTGATCAAAAGAATGAATATGTTAAATTCTTTAATCTTTACGACCACTGAAGCGTAAAAATCTGGGAACTTGAAGAAAAAATCAAAAAATTTGATCAAGAGAATGAATTTGTTAAATTCTTTAATCTTTAAGGCCACTGAAGCGTAAAAATATGGACACTT
This sequence comes from Artemia sp. Qi Xiang Cuo, assembly GCF_049724085.1. Classification (NCBI taxonomy): domain Eukaryota; kingdom Metazoa; phylum Arthropoda; class Branchiopoda; order Anostraca; family Artemiidae; genus Artemia; species Artemia sp. Qi Xiang Cuo. The sequence goes on from NC_142806.1 coordinate 18,667,150, forward strand.
GAAGAAAAAATTGACAAATTTGATCATAAGAATAAATTTGTTAAATTCTTTAATCTTTAAGGCCCTTGAAGCGTAAAAATCCAGAAACATGAAGAAAAATTGACAAATTTGATAAAAAGAATGACAATGTTAAATTCTTTAATCTTTACGGCCCTTGAAGCGTAAAAATCCATATAATTGAAGAAAAATCGACAAATTTGATCAAAAGAATCAAATTGCTAAATTCTTTATTCTTAACAACCCTTGAAGCTTAAAAATCCATAAAGTTGAAGAAAAATTGACAAATTTGATCAAAACATTGAATATGTTAAATTCTTTTTCCTTTACGGCCACTAAAGCGTAAAAATTTTAAAACTTAAAGAAAAAATCGACAAATTTGATCAAGAGAATGAATATGTTAAATTCTTTAATTTTTACGGCCACTGAAGCGTAAAAATTCGGAAACTTGAAGAAAAAATCGATAAATTTGATCAAGAGAATGAATAAGCGAATTTTTTTATTTTTTACGGCCACTGAAGCGTAAAAATCTGGAAACTTTAAGAAAAAATCGAAAAATTTGATCAAAAGAATGAATTTGTTAAATTCTTTAATCTTTACGGCTACTGAAGCTTAAAAATCTAGAAACTTGAAGAAAAACCGACAAATTTGATCATAAGAATAAATTTGTTAAATTCTTTAATCTTTACGGCCCTTGAAGCGTAAAAATCCAGAAACATGAAGAAAAATTGACTAATTTGATCAAAAGAATGAATATGTTAAATCCTTTAATCTTTACGGCCCTTGAAGCGTAAAATACCAAAAATTTGAAGAAAAATTGCCAAATTTGATCAAAAGAATAAATATGTTAAATTTTTTAATCTTTACGTCTAATGAAGCGTAAAAATCTGGAAACTTGAAGAAAAAATCAACAAATTTGATCAATAGAATGAATGTGTTAAATTCTTTAATCTTTACGGCCACTGAAGCGTAAAAATCTGGAAACTTGAAGAAAAACCGACAAATGTGATCATACGAATAAATTTGTTAAATTCTTTAATCTTTACGGCCCTTAAAGCGTAAAAATTCAGAAACATGAAGAAAAATTGACAAATTTGATGAAAATATGAACATGTTACATTATTTAATCTTTACGGCCCTTGAAGCGTAAAAATCCAGAATGTTGAAGAAAAATCGACAAATTTGATCAAAAGAATGAATTTGCTAAATTCTTTAATCTTAACAGCCCTTGAAGCTTAAAAATCCTTAAAGTTGAAGAAAAATTGACAAATTTGATCAAAACAATGAAACTGTTAAATTCTTTTTCCTTTACGGCCACTAAAGCGTAAAAATCTTGAAACCTGAAGAAAAAATTGACAAATTTGATCAAGAGAATGAATATGTTAAATTCTTTAATTTTTACGGCCACTGAAGCGTAAAAATCTGGAAACTTAAAGCAAAAATTGATGAATTTGATAAAGAAAATAAATCTGGGAAAGTTTTTAATTTTTACGGCCACTGATGCTTAAAAATCTGGAAAATTGAAGAAAAAATCGACAAATTTAATCAAAAGAAAAATTTGTTAAATTCTTTAATCTTTACGGCCCTTGAAGAGTAAAAATCCATAAACTTAAAGAAAAATAGACAAATTTGATCAAAAGAATGAATATGTTAAATTCTTCGATATTTACGGCCGCTAAAGCGTAAAGATCTGGAAACTTGAAGAAAAAATCGATAAAATTCATCAAAAGAATAAATTTGTTAAATTCTTTAATTCGTACGGCCCTTGAGGCGTAAAAATCCAGAAACATGAAAAAAATTTGAAAAATTTGATCAAAAGAATGAATATGTTAAATTCTTTAATCTTTACGACCACTGAAGCGTAAAAATCTGGAAACTTGAAGAAAAAATCAGAAAATTTGATCAAGAGAATGAATTTGTTAAATTCTTTAATCTTTAAGGCCACTGAATCGTAAAAATATGGACACTTGAAGAAAAAATTGACAAATTTGATCATAAGAATAAATTTGTTAAATTCTTTAATCTTTAAGGCCCTTGAAGCGTAAAAATCCAGAAACATGAAGAAAAATTGACAAATTTGATAAAAAGAATGACAATGTTAAATTCTTTAATCTTTTCGGCCCTTGAAGCATAAAAATCCAGATAATTGAAGAAAAATCGACAAATTTTATCAAAAGAATCAAATTGCTAAATTCTTTATTCTTAACAACCCTTGAAGCTTAAAAATCCATAAAGTTGAAGAAAAATTCACAAATTTGATCAAAACAATGAATATATTAAATTTTTTTTCCTTTACGGCCACTAAAGCTTAAAAATTTTAAAACTTGAAGAAAAAATCGACAAATTTGATCAAGAGAATGAATAAGTTAAATTCTTTAATTTTTACGCCCACTGAAGCGTAAAAATTCGGAAACTTGAAGAACAAATCGATAAATTTGATCAAGAGAATGAATCTGCGATTTTTTTTAATTTTTTGGCCACTGAAGCGTAAAAATCTGGAAACTTTAAGAAAAAATCGACAAATTTAATCAAAAGAATGAATTTGTTAAATTCTTTAATCTTTACGGCCACTGAAGCATAAAAATCTGGAAACTTGAAGAAAAAACCGACAAATTTGATCATAAGAATAATTTTGTTAAATTCTTTAATCTGTACGGCCCTTGAAGCGTAAAAATCCAGAAAAATGAAGAAAAATTGACAAATTTGATCAAAAAAATGAATTTGATAAATTCTTTAAACTTAACAGCCCTTGAAGCTTAAAAACGTAACTAAAGCGTAAGTTTCTCGTCTTAATAGATTTCTTACTTCTAAAGATTTTTTTCACGATTCACGGCCACTAAAGTGCAAAAATCCAGAAACTTGAAGAAAAATCAACAAAATTGATCAAAAGAATGAATATGTTAAATTCTTCGATCTTTACGGCCGCTAAAGCATAAAGATCTGGAAACTTGAAGAAAAAATCAATAAATTTCATCAAAAGAATAAATTTGTTAAATTCTTTAATCCGTACGGCCCTTGAGGTGTAAAAATCCAGAAACATGAAAAAAATTTGAAAAATTTGATCAAAAGAATGAATATGTTAAATTCTTTAATCTTTACGACTACTGAAGCGTAAAAATCTGGAAACTTGAAGAAAAAATCAAAAAATTTGATCAAGAGAATGAATTTGTTAAATTCTTTAATCCTTAAGGCCACTGAAGCGTAAAAATATGGACACTTGAAGAAAAAATTGACAAATTTGATCATAAGAATAAATTTGTTAAATTCTTTAATCTTTAAGGCCCTTGAAGCGTAAAAATCCAGAAACATGAAGAAAAATTGACAAATTTGATAAAAAGAATGACAATGTTAAATTCTTTAATCTTTACGGCCCTTGAAGCCTAAAAATCCAGATAATTGAAGAAAAATCGACAAATTTGATCAACTGAATCAAATTGCTAAATTCTTTATTCTTAACAACCCTTGAAGCTTAAAAATCCATAAAGTTGAAGAAAAATTGACAAATTTGATCAAAACAATGAATATGTTAAATTCTTTTTCCTTTACGGCCACTAAAGCGTAAAAATTTTAAAACTTGAAGAAAAAATCGACAAATTTGATCAAGAGAATGAATAAGTTAAATTCTTTAATTTTTACGCCCACTGAAGCGTAAAAATTCGGAAACTTGAAGAACAAATCGATAAATTTGATCAAGAGAATGAATCTGCGATTTTTTTTAATTTTTTGGCCACTGAAGCGTAAAAATCTGGAAACTTTAAGAAAAAATAGATAAATTTAATCAAAAGAATGAATTTGTTAAATTCTTTAATCTTTACGGCCACTGAAGCATAAAAATCTGGAAACTTGAAGAAAAAACCGACAAATTTGATCATAAGAATAATTTTGTTAAATTCTTTAATCTGTACGGCCCTTGAAGCGTAAAAATCCAGAAAAATGAAGAAAAATTGACAAATTTGATCAAAAAAATGAATTTGATAAATTCTTTAAACTTAACAGCCCTTGAAGCTTAAAAACGTAACTAAAGCGTAAGTTTCTCGTCTTAATAGATTTCTTACTTCTAAAGATTTTTTTCACGATTCACGGCCACTAAAGTGCAAAAATCCAGAAACTTGAAGAAAAATCAACAAAATTGATCAAAAGAATGAATATGTTATATTCTTCGATCTTTACGGCCGCTAAAGCGTAAAGATCTGGAAACTTGAAGAAAAAATCGATAAATTTCATCAAAAGAATAAATTTGTTAAATTCTTTAATCCGTACGGCCCTTGAGGTGTAAAAATCCAGAAACATGAAAAAAATTTGAAAAATTTGATCAAAAGAATGAATATGTTAAATTCTTTAATCTTTACGACTACTGAAGCGTAAAAATCTGGAAACTTGAAGAAAAAATCAAAAAATTTGATCAAGAGAATGAATTTGTTAAATTCTTTAATCCTTAAGGCCACTGAAGCGTAAAAATATGGACACTTGAATAAAAAATTGACAAATTTGATCATAAGAATAAATTTGTTAAATTATTTAATCTTTACGGCCCTTGAAGCGTAAAAATCCAGAATGTTGAAGAAAAATCGACAAATTTGATCAAAAGAATGAATTTGCTAAATTCTTTAATCTTAACAGCCCTTGAAGCTTAAAAATCCTTAAAGTTGAAGAAAAATTGACAAATTTGATCAAAACAATGAAACTGTTAAATTCTTTTTCCTTTACGGCCACTAAAGCGTAAAAATCTTGAAACCTGAAGAAAAAATTGACAAATTTGATCAAGAGAATGAATATGTTAAATTCTTTAATTTTTACGGCCACTGAAGCGTAAAAATCTGGAAACTTAAAGCAAAAATTGATGAATTTGATAAAGAAAATAAATCTGGGAAAGTTTTTAATTTTTACGGCCACTGATGCTTAAAAATCTGGAAAATTGAAGAAAAAATCGACAAATTTAATCAAAAGAAAAATTTGTTAAATTCTTTAATCTTTACGGCCCTTGAAGAGTAAAAATCCATAAACTTAAAGAAAAATAGACAAATTTGATCAAAAGAATGAATATGTTAAATTCTTCGATATTTACGGCCGCTAAAGCGTAAAGATCTGGAAACTTGAAGAAAAAATCGATAAAATTCATCAAAAGAATAAATTTGTTAAATTCTTTAATTCGTACGGCCCTTGAGGCGTAAAAATCCAGAAACATGAAAAAAATTTGAAAAATTTGATCAAAAGAATGAATATGTTAAATTCTTTAATCTTTACGACAACTGAAGCGTAAAAATCTGGAAACTTGAAGAAAAAATCAGAAAATTTGATCAAGAGAATGAATTTGTTAAATTCTTTAATCTTTAAGGCCACTGAATCGTAAAAATATGGACACTTGAAGAAAAAATTGACAAATTTGATCATAAGAATAAATTTGTTAAATTCTTTAATCTTTAAGGCCCTTGAAGCGTAAAAATCCAGAAACATGAAGAAAAATTGACAAATTTGATAAAAAGAATGACAATGTTAAATTCTTTAATCTTTTCGGCCCTTGAAGCATAAAAATCCAGATAATTGAAGAAAAATCGACAAATTTTATCAAAAGAATCAAATTGCTAAATTCTTTATTCTTAACAACCCTTGAAGCTTAAAAATCCATAAAGTTGAAGAAAAATTCACAAATTTGATCAAAACAATGAATATATTAAATTTTTTTTCCTTTACGGCCACTAAAGCGTAAAAATTTTAAAACTTGAAGAAAAAATCGACAAATTTGATCAAGAGAATGAATAAGTTAAATTCTTTAATTTTTACGCCCACTGAAGCGTAAAAATTCGGAAACTTGAAGAACAAATCGATAAATTTGATCAAGAGAATGAATCTGCGATTTTTTTAATTTTTTGGCCACTGAAGCGTAAAAATCTGGAAACTTTAAGAAAAAATCGACAAATTTAATCAAAAGAATGAATTTGTTAAATTCTTTAATCTTTACGGCCACTGAAGCATAAAAATCTGGAAACTTGAAGAAAAAACCGACAAATTTGATCATAAGAATAATTTTGTTAAATTCTTTAATCTGTACGGCCCTTGAAGCGTAAAAATCCAGAAAAATGAAGAAAAATTGACAAATTTGATCAAAAAAATGAATTTGATAAATTCTTTAAACTTAACAGCCCTTGAAGCTTAAAAACGTAACTAAAGCGTAAGTTTCTCGTCTTAATAGATTTCTTACTTCTAAAGATTTTTTTCACGATTCACGGCCACTAAAGTGCAAAAATCCAGAAACTTGAAGAAAAATCAACAAAATTGATCAAAAGAATGAATATGTTAAATTCTTCGATCTTTACGGCCGCTAAAGCATAAAGATCTGGAAACTTGAAGAAAAAATCAATAAATTTCATCAAAAGAATAAATTTGTTAAATTCTTTAATCCGTACGGCCCTTGAGGTGTAAAAATCCAGAAACATGAAAAAAATTTGAAAAATTTGATCAAAAGAATGAATATGTTAAATTCTTTAATCTTTACGACTACTGAAGCGTAAAAATCTGGAAACTTGAAGAAAAAATCAAAAAATTTGATCAAGAGAATGAATTTGTTAAATTCTTTAATCCTTAAGGCCACTGAAGCGTAAAAATATGGACACTTGAATAAAAAATTGACAAATTTGATCATAAGAATAAATTTGTTAAATTCTTTAATCTTTAAGGCCCTTGAAGCGTAAAAATCCAGAAATATGAAGAAAAATTGACAAATTTGATAAAAAGAATGACAATGTTAAATTCTTTAATCTTTACGGCCCTTGAAGCATAAAAATCCGGATAATTGAAGAAAAATCGACAAATTTGATCAAAAGAATCAAATTGCTAATTTCTTTATTCTTAACAACCCTTGAAGCTTAAAAATCCATAAAGTTGAAGAAAAATTGACAAATTTGATCAAAACAATGAATATGTTAAATTCTTTTTCCTTTACGGCCACTAAAGCGTAAAAATTTTAAAACTTGAAGAAAAAATCGACAAATTTGATCAAGAGAATGAATAAGTTAAATTCTTTAATTTTTACGCCCACTGAAGCGTAAAAATTCGGAAACTTGACGAACAAATCGATAAATTTGATCAAGAGAATGAATCTGCGATTTTTTTTAATTTTTTGGCCACTGAAGCGTAAAAATCTTTAAAATTTAAGAAAAAATCGATAAATTTAATCAAAAGAATGAATTTGTTAAATTCTTTAATCTTTACGGCCACTGAAGCATAAAAATCTGGAAACTTGAAGAAAAAACCGACAAATTTGATCATAAGAATAATTTTGTTAAATTCTATAATCTGTACGGCCCTTGAAGCGTAAAAATCCAGAAAAATGAAGAAAAATTGACAAATTTGATCAAAAAAATGAATTTGATAAATTCTTTAATCTTAACAGCCCTTGAAGCTTAAAAACGTAACTAAAGCGTAACTTTCTCGTCTTAATAGTTTTCTTACTTCTAAAGATTTTTTTCACGATTCACGGCCACTAAAGTGCAAAAATCCAGAAACTTGAAGAAAAATCAACAAAATTGATCAAAAGAATGAATATGTTAAATTCTTCGATCTTTACGGCCGCTAAAGCGTAAAGATCTGGAAACTTGAAGAAAAAATCGATAAATTTCATCAAAAAAATAAATTTGTTAAATTCTTTAATCCGTACGGCCCTTGAGGTGTAAAAATCCAGAAACATGAAAAAAATTTGAAAAATTTGATCAAAAGAATGAATATGTTAAATTCTTTAATCTTTACGACTACTGAAGCGTAAAAATCTGGAAACTTGAAGAAAAAATCAAAAAATTTGATCAAGAGAATGAATTTGTTAAATTCTTTAATCCTTAAGGCCACTGAAGCGTAAAAATATGGACACTTGAAGAAAAAATTGACAAATTTGATCATAAGAATAAATTTGTTAAATTCTTTAATCTTTAAGGCCCTTGAAGCGTAAAAATCCAGAAAAATGAAGAAAAATTGACAAATTTGATAAAAAGAATGACAATGTTAAATTCTTTAATCTTTACGGCCCTTGAAGCCTAAAAATCCAGATAATTGAAGAAAAATCGACAAATTTGATCAAAAGAATCAAATTGCTAAATTCTTTATTCTTAACAACCCTTGAAGCTTAAAAATCCATAAAGTTGAAGAAAAATTGACAAATTTGATCAAAACAATGAATATGTTAAATTCTTTTTCCTTTACGGCCACTAAAGCGTAAAAATTTTAAAACTTGAAGAAAAAATCGACAAATTTGATCAAGAGAATGAATATGTTAAATTCTTTAATTTTTACGGCCACTGAAGCGTAAAAATTCGGAAACTTGAAGAAAAAATCGATAAATTTGATCAAGAGAATGAATAAGCGAAATTTTTTATTTTTTAAGGCCACTGAAGCGTAAAAATCTGGAAACTTTAAGAAAAAATCGAAAAATTTGATCAAAAGAATTAATTTGTTAAATTCTTTAATCTTTACGGCCACTGAAGCGTAAAAATCTGGAAACTTGAAGAAAAACCGACAAATGTGATCATAAGAATAAATTTGTTAAATTCTTTAATCTTTACGGCCCTTAAAGCGTAAAAATTCAGAAACATGAAGAAAAATTGACAAATTTGATGAAAATATGAATATGTTACATTATTTAATCTTTACGGCCCTTGAAGCGTAAAAATCCTGTAAATTGAAGAAAAATCCACAAATTTGATCAAAATAATGAATTTGATAAATTCTTTAATCTTAACAGCCCTTGAAGCTTAAAAGCGTAACTAAAGCGTAACTTTCTCGTCTTAATAGTTTTCTTACTTCTAAAGATTTTTTTCACGATTCACAGCCACTAAAGTGCAAAAATCCAGAAACTTGTAGAAAAATCAACAAAATTGATCAAAAGAATGAATATGTTAAATTCTTCAATCTTTACGGCTTCTAAAGCGTAAAAATCTGGAAACTTGAAGAAAAAATCGACAAATATAATCAAGAGAATGAATATGTTAAATTCTTTAATATTTACGGCCACTGAAGCGTAAAAATCCGGAAACTTGAAGAAAAAATCAATAAATTTGTTCAAGAAAATGAATCTGTGAATTTTTTAATTTTTATGGCCACTGAAGCTTAAAAATCTGGAAACTTGAAGAAAAAATCGACAAATTTGATCAAAAGAATGAATTTGTTAAGTTCTTTAATCTTTACGGCCCTTGAAGCATAAAAATCCATTAACTTGGAGAAAATTGACAAATTTGATCAAAAGAATGGATATGTTAATTTCTTCAATCTTTAATATGTTAAATTTTTAAATTTTTATGGCCATTGAAGCGTAAAAATCTGGAAACTTTAATCTTTATGGCCCTTGAAGCGCAAAAATCCAGAAACTTGAAGAAAAATCAACAAAATTCTGGAAACTTGAAGAAAAAATCGTCAAATTTAATAAAGAGTATGGATTTGTTAAATTCCTTAATCTTTATGGCCACTGAAGCATAAAAATCTGGAAACTTGAAGAAAAAATCAACAAATTTGATCAAGAGAATGAATTTTTTATATTTAAAAAGAGGGTGGCCACAGAAATAAAACTCAAACTAGGAAAGCATGGTATGCTTTGATCAGAAACACGAGGAAGGAATGAATAATGACTTTAACACACAAATTCTAACAGTTAACGTTTCCACCTATTGTGTTCTGATGACAGAATTCCAATTCCTTTTGTTGTATCTCGATGAACTCGCCATTAGAAACTATACTATGTCATAATGACATTTTATAATCAACTTTCCAATGTTGAAATAGTGATTTTAAAAGGGATTTTTTTTTCAATGCCTATGTTATAGTGACTATGTATATAAAAGCTAAGTAGAACCGGTTTCTTAGTTGGTATCTTTCAGTTTAGCGTGAGTCAAACAAAAACAAGTGACAGAATAGATGGGGAATCTACAATTTGGGCTAAATATTTGTACATTAGAGGGTGGGGGTAAAGTGTTTGGACAGTTTGAAGTTAGAAAACAATTCTTACTTCATTCTATGTAGAATAATTGTACCTAAACATTTTGCATGCAGACCCGCTATACTTTACTTTCGCCCCCCTAATGTGCAAATATATAGCCCAAATTTGTTTCTAAAGTATTATATATTCATCGTATTTTGTGATTTTTCATTAGGAATGAGCGTCAGAGAAACATGCTTTACTTTATACTTAGCTTCTATATACATAGGTTCTATATACATATAGCTATATATATAGCTTCTATATACATAGGCGCTATAACATAGGTACTATAACGGACATGTGCCCTTTTGCTTATGTCGTTCACAAGGGAAAGTAGTTCGGTATAAGAATTTTGCTACTTGTTATGGGATTTAAAAATTCTTCGTCGTCTGGCCCTGATAATATTCCTACGAAAGTAATTAAGTTCATACTTCCTTCCATTATTTCTCCCTTAACAAAACTTATTAACCTCTACTTTCAGCATGGTATTTTCCCGAGTAGTATCAAGCGTGCTCGAATCATCATATTATATAAGGGGGGAGGGGCACCAAATGATCCAGCCGACTATCGGCCAATTTCTTTGTTGTCTGTGTTTAGCAAAATATTTGAGAAGGCGATGCTTTCTCGTCTTAATAATTTTCTTACTTCTAAAGATTTTTTTAACGATTTTCAATTTGGTTTTCGAGCAAATCATTCGACTGAGCATGCTTGTGCGGATTTACTGAATTATGTTCACTCTGCCCTAGACTCCCTTTTGATTCCTGCTGTTTTGTTTTTGGATGTTCGTAAAGCCTTTGATTCTTTAACTCACATTGTTCTACTATTTAAACTTCCTCATTTTGGCGTAAGAGATAGTGCGTTTTATTGGTTCAAGTCTTTCATATCTAGTAGAATAATTTCTGTTGATGCACTTTTTCGCTCACCATCAAGTGTTGACCAGGGGGTCCCTCAAAGGTCAGTTTTAGGGCCGGTACTGTTTTTAATTTTTGTAACTAACCTAATTTTTGCAGTTTGAAATAAAAATCCTCTTTATTGCTGTCGTCTATGTCGTCCTCCCTTACCCATAACTATAGCTTGCATACCTCGGATTCTCTTGTTACTTTTGCCGATGATACCACCCTTATTACTTCTGGGAGAACAGAGGATGAGGTTCGTACAAAGTTAGTGGACCTCTTCGAGAGATTTTCAATTTGGTTTGATGTTAAATCTCTTGACTTAAATGTTTCTAGAACTAGTTTTTTTTTTCTTTCTCGTATATCTCAGGCTTGTCCTCAATTATCTGAAATTCATATATCCAAAGGCTTTATTGGTAGACCAAATTTATTAGTAAACCTCAGTATTCTAAGAACACTAAAACACATTTTTCCAGGACCAATTCTAAGAATCCTATTTCATAGCTTAATTCGTTCTTATGTTTCCTATTGCCCAGTCATATGAATGTCTACTTTTCCTTCTTTTCTCAAACCACTTTCGAATACTTACGATAAAGCTATAAATCTTATCCAGGATGTAAATCGTTCGGCAACTAAATCGTTACTTGATACAAAAAAAACTTTATATTCTTTCCTGTGCGTCTTTCGCTTTTCTTCAGCTCCATGGTGATATTCCTAGGTACCTTAGATTTACGTCTTTTTGGTATCTGATCGGTCAAATTATCAACTCCCTAGTTCTCTAAATATCCAAATTCCCCATACATCAACAATAAGATCCAATTTTAATCCTCTTGTGCGTGTTATTTGACATGGAACAGCCTTCCCGATTCGGCTCGAGAATGCCACTCGTTTGGCACCTTCAAAAGACTAGTAAAAAAATATTTGTTTTCATGTGATTAATTTTCTTTTTTTTTGCCTGCTAGCAATAGTTTTTTCAGTTAATTGTTCTTAGTTTCTGTCAAAAACTTATTTAGTTAACTCTCCTTGTTTTTGTTGTTTTTTTCTCCATTTTATGAAGCAAATGCTTTACATGTTAAGAGGTCAAATGCTGATGTTTATATGAAATTATATGTTTAAATGTTAATGTTATGTTTATATTGTTTAAATGTTAAGCGTTTAAAGGTTTAATGTTTATGTGATCTTCTCATAATCCCCCTCCTAAAGGCCATTAAGCCTTTGTGGGGATTTGTAGATTGTTATATAATTATTTTACTGATATATGGAAAACAAATCTATCTATCTATCTAGGCAAAAACCGTAAGCGTGAGAATTTTTGTTTTTTCGTATGAGAGCTTAATTATTTTCTCCAGAAAAAAGGCAACGACTGTAAACAAATACTGGAGCTGGACATTCTATTTTTATCTGATAGAAAATTATTTGTACTGCAAACTTGAAAATTAAATTTTACTGGGTTGAAAATTCTGGGACAACTATCAAAATCTTTTAGTGGATTGAACTTATATCGAGCCATTCTTATATCGAGCCATTTGAGGTATATTTGACAGAAAAACAAAATTTGGCTTCATTACTATCACAAACTTTGAGGTGGCAAAGGGGCAAGAGTAACATCCAAAATATCATTTGGGGCCTTATATCCCCCCCATAAAAAGTCATAGAATTGTTGTAGAGAAGTCATAAATGATCTTTGGATGTACAGTGTGGCCGCAGTAATGCCATAACGGCAAGTTCTACATCAGTTCTCTTCGAAATAATAAAAACGAAAAACTGGAATTGGCAATATTTGGCCCTCGAAAAAAGACATATTTTTAGTAACAAACCAAAAACAAAAATATTGTGTAGACGCAAAATAAGATGCAGGGACGTAAGCAAGGGGTAGGTCTGGGGGCCTCAGCTAATCCAGTTTTTTCAGAATTTCTTAGCACTTTTTATTCAAATAATCAAACTTTTTTTCACTATTAGCCCTATTAGCCCCCCCCCCCCTAAGAAAATATTCCTACCTAAGAGGCCGATAATATACATGGCTTTGAAACCAGGTCAACTAACTGAATATGTGCAAAAAGCCGTGGTAACAGCCGTGAGTCTGTGGAGCTTACGGCCAAAAAAATTCCCAGAAAATACTTCAGATGCCAGCTTAAGCGAAAAAAAAAACAACTTTACCTTGCTACAAGTACAAGTAGGGAATTACTCTATAAAATTACCTCACAGTTTTTTTGTTTTTTTTTAATATAATGTTTAAAATCTTTTCCCACGTAACCCAGTAACTTCTAGTTTTAATTGTTCGAATTTTTTTCTAATAATTTGTTTAAGTTTACAGAACCAAATTTGACTTAAAAGTTTGTTTATTCTAAAACTGAGTTTCAACAGTTTTATTAGGAACATGTTATAAATTAATCGTTATTATTTCTATATAACCGTTACATAAAAAAAAACTGACAGAAAGACCATCAGGCTACATAATAAAAAAAGGTCATTAGATAAATTAACCGTTTTAGACTGATACCATTAATGAATTAGCAACTTAACATAATAAAAAATACTGACCTTATAATACCCTGAATCATTATAGGAGCCATTTCCATCCCAATAATCATCATACTCTGATAAATTTGTGGATAATATATCCTCCATCTTTTATACTGAAAAATGTGTTCTGATTACAACGTGGACCAATTCACTTTTTTAATGCATGGCTATCACCGAACTAAAAAAAACTTAGCACAAAATAAGTTGAATAGAAATAAAAAAAAAAAGCAGAAAATACATATAACAATATAAACAAATGTTATTTTAAGTTTTTAGTGGCACTATAAAACCTGGAATTCTCTCTAACGCTATGTGGACTTGTTGTTAACAGTAGTAAGAAAACACTAGAACTAAACTTGAACTGAAGTAAATATCTTTTCGCATTTTATTTCTTCTATCCCTCTCTGCGCACTTAGAATTCCACCAGTTGCTTTAGTAAGAAGGTGAGATCCCCATTAGAAATAAATATCTCTGCTCAGGTAAGCTTATATACTAAAGGGGATAGGACAATTCAAGGGATTAAAGTGAACAATACATTTAGAGGTTCTCTTGAAATGAAGCGTTGAACACAACAAAGGAATGCGAATATGATAACATATTCCGGACGAATTAGCTGTTGGATGTAACTTCGTTTACAGTTGGCCGGCAAACTTTGAATTATTGTTGTTACTTTTCTTGTAATAGTACGGACGCATAGAATAGGCAACTACTCAGATTTTTTTCTTTTTCGAGGAACCCGAAAATAAAATAGTAATTCTGTTTTAATAATTCCCATTTGAAGCATCAAAAGTTAAGGAAATTTAGAGATTCCAGCGTCCAAGGTCCAAGGCCCATAACACTCTGTGGAACATCCCTGGCAAAGAAATAACAGTTTATAAAGCTATATAAAGAGTTAAGTTATACATAAAAGCGTTGCTCAAAGACGTTTCGTTCTTTTTACTGGCTTCAAAATATCATCACACAGACTTTAAATGTTAATATTATTTGAACTTGATTATTTGAGCTTGAAAATATCATAATTCACTGATTACAGATGTTTCAAAATACTCTGTAACAAATTGAAGTATCAAGTGAGCTTTTTATTATTATCATTTTTATTATTTTATTTATTATCATACAGCTTGTTTTTTAGACTGACTGATTAGACTAATTTTGGATACTTGCGTTTGGCTGATTTGAACGTAAGAGTACCCCCAATAGGTACAAACTTTTTGTGTTTTCGAAGCTAGTTTACTTATACAATACTGGCTAGTTTAGAAGATGGCTGAATTCACTGTTCATAAGCTGGAATTAGCTAGGTTTTGGGGTTACCCTGAATGACCTGTACGTATTGTTGAAATGATAAACCCGAAAGGAAATGGAAAAATTTGAAATTACCAGTTTTTGGTTTTCTGTTATATTGCACAAGATATGGCTCGTTAATGAATCCTAATTTAATTGTTTTCGAATGTAATTCTTCTGAGGCTATGAAAAACTTTACAAAAGCTCTTAAGGGAGCGTTTGAAGAATTTGCGCTGAAACCTGGCATTTTTTTTAAGTTCAAGTTTTTAAGCGAATAAGCTCATTTAGAAAGAGTTTTACAAAGACAAGCTTAAAGGGCAAGCGGCCGAAAATACCAATTGACAGAACGTTTCAAAATCAACCGGTCTAACTACCAGGATTAGAGCTAAGGAACAAGAAATTCTGTCCGTGATAGAGAACGTTGCTCAGAAAATTGATTAGAGACTAGACGAAAAATAGGCAGATTCTGGAGGTAAGCAATCTTTTTGTAAGGAAACAGTTAGTACAATGAGAGTACAAAGGTTGTCACTTTCGAGTGAAGTTTAAAAAGCATTAGTCATTGAATTTGAGCAAGGATTTGTTGTTTTTTTTCAATGATTCAAAACATTAAAAAAATCAGTGCTCATTTATTTCGGAACGGATGAAGGCTGCTAAGCAAAAGCTTGATGAGTATGAGCAAGAAACGAGATGTTAAATGGAGTTAAACAACTTCCAATAGTGGCTTGAAGTCTTTAGTCCTTGAAATTATGAAAAATGAAATAGAACTTGAAATATCCCATTAAGATTTGATTGAAGTGAAAAAATTCAAGCTAAATAAGCTACTAATCGACAGAATGTAATTGCTCATGTCGTTATACATTTCAAGTCTAAAAACATTGCTTCTAAGGTTTTCAAAGGAAAGTCGATATACGCCTATGTGAGACTTTTGTTTAACATCACAAAATTCTTTGTCACTTCCTAATTTTCCATGATACCAACTTGTTCAAAAAAAAAAAGAGATTGAAAAACGAGAGCACGTAGAAGATAATGATCATACAGTTCGTGGTAACGAACTGTAAGTAAGGAGCGACCCGTCTCAATGGTAACCGAAACTGTATAAAACTGAATTTTGATACCATGAGATACACCAAAAGAATCAAATTTTAATGCTGATTTCAAATATATAAGTTTTATCAAGTTTAGTCCTACCTATCAAAAGTTACGCGCCTGAGAAAATTTGGCTGATTTTCGAAAAAAGGAGAAAAGACCCCCTAAAAGTTATAGAACCCTAATGAAAATCACACCATCATATTCAGCGTATCAGAGAACCCTACTGCGGAGGTTTCAAGCTCTTATCTACAAAAATGTGGAATTTTGCATATTTTGCCAGAAGAAAGATCATGGATGCGTGTTTATTTGTTTGTTTGTTTTTTTTCCAGGGGTGATCGTATCGACCCAGTGGTCCTAGAATATCGTGGGAGGGCTCATTTGAACGGAAATTAAAAGTTCTATTGCCCTTTTTAACTGACCGAAAAAAAATTGAGGGCAACTTGGCCCCCTTCCACGCTCATTTTTTTCCCAAAGTCACCCGGTCGAAATTTTGAGATAGCCATTTTGTTCAGCATAGTCGAAAACCTAATTAATATGTCTTTGAGGATGACTTAATCCCCCACTGTTTCCGGGGGAAGGGCTGTAAGTTATAAACGTTGTCCATTGTTTACAAATAGTGTTGGTTAATGGCAAGTATACAGGCGTTTTCAGGAGGATTTTTTTTTCTAGGGGGGGGGTGAGTTTAGAGTAGGCATGACGTGGAGGATCGGGTCATGATGAATAGGTTCTTGGGGGAAGGAAAATTTCTATGAAGGGGACACCAGATTTTCCAGCATTTTCTAAAAAACAATCAGAAATTAAATGAAAAAACGAGTTTTTTTCAAACTGAAAGTAAGAAGCAACATTAAAACTTAAAACGAACAGAAATATTACGTTTATGAGGGGGTTTGCCCTCTAGTCAATACCTCGCTCCTTACGCTAAAGTTTTTATTGTTTTAAAAAATAAAGTTGTAAGACAGAGTCAAACTTTAGCGTAAAGAGCGAGGCGCTGAGGAGGGGAAAGCCCCTTTCATATACGGAATAATTTCTGTTCGTTTTTAGTTTTAATGTCGCTTCTTACTTTCAGTTAAAAAAACTTGTTTTTTTTAGTTAACTTCTAATTAAGGAACATCATGCAGCTAATGTATAGGAGGATTTTTCCATTGGAATAGAAGGTAAGGTAAGGTTCTTGAGCTGAAAATTGTCGGGATTAGGAATTTGATAAGCAAAGTGTATAAGCCCCCGAGTACTGAATGGAAGGAGTTTGCACTTGGTTTCTCGTCGTGTTTTGGATGGGATCTAGTTGATTGCTTCCGAGTTTATTTGCATGGCTGATTTTTATTTTGATCTTCTACGTTTGGACAATGATAATCTAGAGTTTTTTATTCTTATGGTAAGTCATGATCTATATATTCCAGTAGAAATTCCAATGCGTGCTAAAACATTCAGAAAAAAAATCGACAAAGTATTTGTTCGATCCCGCCTACTTGCTATTGCTTATAGTGATGTAGTAATTCATGAACCTTCCAACACTTTTCCTGTGGTGGCAGTTACTTCGTTCCTACGTGCACAAAAGCTAAAAATAAGAAGGACAAAGAAAAGACAACTGAAAAAAGAGAATATTGATCAATTTAGCCAAGAACTGAGTGTTCTTCCCTGACAAGAGGCTTGTGATAAATATGGAAGTCCATCTGCTAAGTTTGTTAAGCTTGTAGGTAGTATTCAACCAATATTTGATTAAACGTGTATAGTGTGAACTTTAAAGCTGAAGAAATTGACCCTCAGAAAACCCCGAGTAACTCAGGAGCTTCTTCGACTAATTCAGAAAAGAACTGAGTTGTATGAATATTATTTGAATTAACTAAAAAAACAAAATAAGTTTTTCAAAGAAAAGTAAAAAACCCCCATTAAACCAAAAATGAGCCAAAAAAAAAAAAATCTAACAAGCGTGAAACTACCACAAATCAGCATCGATAAATAAATGAAACCCAAAACGAACAGAAATTACAATAAATAACCGAGTCAAACTCAAAACGGGCAGAAATTAGCATGAGTAGGGCTTGAAACCCCTATGCCATCCCAAGGCCAGAATATAATTTGCACTTTACTGAAAAAATATAAATGTTTTTACTTTTATAACTTTAATAAATCAAATAATATTAAAATTTTGATTACTAAATATCAGTAATGTATATTAAACTGACAATTTATATTCATTTGTATTTTTTTCAGTTAAATGGAAATTATGTTCTGGCCTTGGGATGGCATAGGGGTTCGAATAGAAGAGGGTTTATCATACTCAAAGACCTAATTTCTAAAACTTTTAAATACGTTGAACAAAATGACTATCTAACAATTTTGATTGGATGTGTTTGGGGAAAGGTGGGCGTGAGAGGAGGTTTAGTTGCCCTTAAGTTACTTTGAACTATTAAAAAGGGCACTAGCCCTTTGAATATCCAATGGAATGAGCCCTTTTTCAAGTTTCTACGTTACCCTGAGAGCTATGGGGGGAGTGTCATCCTCAAGGATATAATTTCCGTACCTTTCAACTACTTTGAACAAAATGGCTATCTCAAAGTTTTGATTGGACGTGTTTGGATAAATGGTGGGTGTGGAAGGGGTGTTAGTTACCTTCCAATCACTTTCGACTATTAAAAAGGGCACTGGCCATTTCAATTTCCAATCAAATGAGACCTTTTTGAAGTTTCTAAAACAACACTTTCTATAAGAAAAACCTTATATGCCTCCAGGGCATAACTTACAACCCTTGACCTGAAGGCTGTGGGGGGTTGTCATCCTAAAAGACCTAATTTCCAGAACTTTCAACTGCGTTGAACAAAATGGCTATCTCAAAATTTAAATTGGATGTGTTTGGGGAAAAGGTGGGCGTGAGAGGGAGGGGGGTTAGTTGCCCACCAATCACTTTTGACTATTGAAAAGGGCACTAGCCCTTCGAATATCCAATCGAATGAGCCTTTTTTGAAGTTTTTACGACAACAATTTGTATAAAAATCTCATATGCCCCCAGGGCATAACTTCCAACCCTTGCCCTGAAGACTGTGGGGGAGTGTCCTCCTCGAAACATAATTTCTATCTGGAAATCAACTACGCTGAAAAAAAAGGGTATTTCAAAATTTTGATTGGATGTTTTTGGGAAAATGGTGCGTGTGGAAGGGGTGTTAGCTGCCTTCCAGTCACTTTCGCCTATTAAAAAGGGCTCAATCCACTCCAATTTCCAATCGAATAAGCCCTTTTTGAAATTTCTACGACAACTCCTTCGATACGAAGTGCCCTGGTCTAAGAAAAAGAACCAAAAATAAATAATACATTCTGCCAACATCTTTCTTTACTTAGGCAGCGCTATTGCACTGCTTATGATTGAGAGTAACAGGGTGTGTTCAATGGATTTAAAAAATTTTGTAATGAAACTAATCTGCTTCAGATATCTTGTATTCAGGAATATAATGGAAAGAAATTTGAAAATAATAAAGGGGACGATAAAGGTGCTTGTAAATTTAATAATAAAATGTTAAATGGTGGTAAGAAGACTGAAACTCCAACTAGCCTAAAACTTGATGATAGAACATTTGTTGAAGGGAGAGAAATTTCTGGTATTTTGGTAAGTTGTAGGAGATGAAGCAAATAATAGGATTGATGAAGTCTAATTCGTCTGGGAGCGATTGTCTCAATCTGCAAACATTCAAATTAGTGATGGGATATTTGTTGCCATACCTTATATATTTGATTGACTTATTACTGAAAAATGTTGAGCTTCCTTCGCGATTAAAAAAGAGGCCACGCTCATCCCTTTGCACAAAGGAGGTTTCAAAACAAACCCTTCTAACTGAAGACCGATCTCCATGTTGTCTTTTCTTCAAAACTTTATGTAAAAGTTATGCATATAATCCTTATTGACCTGAATCAATATGGATTTCTCGTAGAAACATAGTTTGGACTTAGGAAAAACCATTCTACAATACTTGCAGTCCACCAACTGACAGATTTGTCTACTCCGCGATTAAACATAGTGAGTTCGAGCCTTTATTTTATATATATTTTAGCAAAGCTTTTGATACTGTTGTTTTTAAGATTGTATTGAGTAGGCTATGTTATTTAGGTGTTCAGTATGCATCTTTGAATTGGTTTGAGTCTTATCTTAGTGGAAGAATGCTTAGAATGAACATTCATGGTTGTATGCAGGAAGCTATAGTGTCTATTGCCGAGTCCCACAAGGTTCGTTGCTTCGGTCCCTGTTGTACCTGTCTTATGTGGTAGATACTTTGCGATTAAATATCTCGTGGGACAATAATTACGTATTTTGCTGATGACACTGTGTTTGCCGTAACATCATCTTGTGTGAATCTTTGTACTCAAAAGGGTTAATAAGGCCCTAGACGAAATGGTAACTTTTACGAGGTTTAATTGTCTATCTGTTTGCACTCCCCACAGATTAAAAAATAAAGATTGTCGGAATGGTGTATTTTTAAATATAGCTTTTGGTTTTAAATGTTAAGGCTTTTATCTTGATTGTAATTTGAATTGGAAACTAATTGCCATTCAGTAGCAGCAAAAATGGCGTGAGGTTTGGGTCTTATAAGAAGGCTAAAAAATAAGCTTCCAACAAGAATTCTAATGGCCTTCTACCATTTTCTTCTCAGTCCGTATCTCTCTTATAGTTGTTTGCAGTGGACTAGTTCTTGTGCGTCAAGTCTTAAAAGAGTTCAAATTTTACAAAATAAAGTTGTTTGTCTTTTAAGAGATTATGTGAAAACTAAAAATAAAACTTTGAGTTGTTCTAGAAAACTAGAAATTTTGGCTGTTCATAAGTTAACAGATTATCCACCATCTGTTTTTGTTTCTCAATGTTTTAATAATCATTAGCCGGCGTGTTTTCGGAAAAATTTTCGGTCTAACTCTTTTTATTATTATTATGAAACTAGAAATCCTTTGGGGATATCATCTGAGGCTCAGAGTAGTCAACTAGGATATTTATTTCCGCTTATTGCGAGACCACAGTTGTGGAATTCTTTCTTAGAGGGTGTAAAGTTAGCAGATACTGTTAGCCACTTCAAGAAAGGGTTGAAACGTCACCTCCTGGGAAGTTGTGAATATTTACATTAAATTATTTATTTTAACTCTTCTTGTTTCTTTCTTTATGTTATTCGGTTTTACGGTTTATGATTTTTAATTTATAACTTAAGTGTGATTTTATAAATGTTTGTTGCTTCTTCCACTTTGGACAAAAAACGGCTACCGACTAAAAACATTTCTCGTTACCGATGTTACATTAAAAGTGTAAATACTGCATACTTTTTAAATACAACAAGTGTCCATATTTCTATGCATTACATCCTTATCAAGATTTTTAAGGTGTGAATTATTCGTTTTCTCTCTCTCTCTCTCTCTCTCTCTCTCTCTCTCTCTCTCTCTCTCTCTTTCTAGCTATTTTTTCGTGTACTGTTTTTTTTTGTGAGTGTGAGTGAGAGTTACTACACGTATTACACTATTTTATAGTCTCGATAAAAAATGAACAATATTAAACCAAAAGAATTGCCTAAGCTTATTTTAAAAACAAATTAGAAAGCGAGAAAGAATTCTCTTTTAGGAATTTATTTTCTTGCAATATTAGGTAAATATGAAAAGGCACGCACTAGGGGTTGTTCCCATTAGGAAAAATTCTTGAAAATACTGCTCTGGCAAAAAAAAACTTTTAGGTCTATATATCGTTGAAAAATCTTCATTGTCCCCTTCAGGATAATTTTTGCTGTGCTCAAGGCCATGTTTGGAAAGGCTTTCTAGTATCAAGGAAGATAACTGCAACCTGGGGTAAATAAAAATATGTAGAAGTCTTAGAACAAAATAAAGATTAATTTCCATTCCTATGGATCCGATGTAAAAAGTGTGCTTTAATTTCATTGGCTTATAGCTGTGACGTATTTTTGTAAGTCAATCATATTACTCCTTAATTTAAACAATTTTAGGTGAGAGGGATTTCAGGGTAGATAGGCTACAGTGGAAAGGAGTTTTCTTGTGGGATTTTATTTATTGATAGTATTAGGCGTGTGTGAATGGATACGCACAGGTTCAACTTATGGCATATCATGCCATTTCTCCCAGGGAAGGGGGAATGAAATGATTTTGGCTGACATCCATTCAACCAAAAAGAATGGGGAGGGGGAGTTGGATCAACCATAAAAGTAATTTATGCAATTTCCCTCTTTTTTCGGGTACACGAGGAAAGCCAAGCGGAATAAAAATTAATTCCAATCTGAACCCTGTCATGGGGTGTTTGCACCGTTAAGGTGGTGAGTCATTCTTTTCATAACCAATGCGAAACCTGCACACGAGTGGATAATTAATTTCCTAAGGTGCACGTGCAAGTCGGGTTGTCAAGCAGCAAGATGTTAGTGTCAAAGATATGAACTCTGATGCATTCCAGCCTATCCAGAATGTTTTGGTGAGAACTGCACGAACTTGTTTGAAGACGAGCAAAACCAAGCCGAGGGTAAAGGTGGATCTTTTTTTCTAGCTTAAAATTAAGGTGAAGAAATACGTTCTAGGACCACACTGGTGCTAATACTATGCATGAAGTTTGACGAAAAAAAGACGGGAGAAAATATGATTAAGAAATAACCCAGTATACGAGAGCGATATTCACCCAATGGAGACGAAGAAGCGAAAAGAGAAAAGTATAAATTTCGGCTAGGACTTCCGACAAGCCAAGCCGTTCTCAGTACTAAAAAAAATAAATGAAATAATAATAAAAATAATTAAAAATTAATAAATAATTAAATAATTAATTTAGTCACAGAGCAAAACAAACACACTAGAGTGTTTTCTCTGCTGTGTTACGGTTCGCTTCAAAAGGCTAGTTTTTATTGATACTGTTGCTTCTATTTTTGCTGTTGTTGTTTTGTTTTTCAGCAAAGAGAACGGCTGGGTAGAGGTCCTTGCCAAAATATCTGTTTTTGTCTTTCCGCTTCTTTGTCTCCTCTAGCTGAAATTCAATTTTGTTTTCTGGGTTATTTTTAATTTTATTTTCTGTTTTTTTTTTGTTTTGTTTTTTTAAATATCAAAGTGAACCCATTAATGCAGTGATTCTAATTAGATATATTAATCAGCTTTATTCAGTTATTTTGTGAATTTGTGTTTTTACTTTGGATTGCGACAGACTTTGGCTATCGTTTTGTATACAATACATATTCAAAGGACAGCTTAAAAAAAAAATATTCCAAAGCTCCAGGGGACCAACACGATGGGTAAATCAAGCCAATACTTTTCGCAAAGAAGGAAAGGCTAATTATTTATTAGAAATTAGGCTCTATGACTCTATAAATTTACTAATTATTATTCACTTTTAGTTGGAAACGATTCCCTTAGTATTCCTTTTCAAATAAAATAGGTTTTTGGGGTTTTGGCTCAATGGTGGGCTGCCTAAGACATTTTGGCTACGGGAGTTTGAAGTCCTAAGGTTATCATAACTTAAGTTATGTAATTCAGTAGACATGACAAGGTATAAAATGATATTGCTAAATGTTTTGAAGAAAAGTAAATATTCGGCTTTTTTCTCGGGAAATTTGGCTTTTATGTTTTTTTTTTTTGTGAAACTGAAGTCTAAAGCAATTTCAAAGTTGATTCGTTCTCAGAAGGTTCGATACACATAGTTAAAGAATTTTAAAACCCAATCCAAAGTTACAGGCTCTTTTTATGGCGTGGGAGGTGGGGGCTAAAATTCAAGTCTTGAAGTGCAATTTGCGGTTACTTCCCAGTTTCTAGTTTCTTCGTAACCTTAGCAAGTTATTTTCTAAATTCTTATGAACAAACATGTCTTATACCGGAAGCCTTAAAATGACTAGACAAAGAATACTTTTCATCATCAAAAATGCATCCAGATTGTTTTTTGTTTTTTTTTTGGGTGGGGGGCTACAAAAACCAAATCAGCATATCAAAAACTTGTTTATATTCATTTTCTTACGTCTTACGAGTCGTAAAAACGTTTTGGGGGGTTAGCTGGTTCAAACCCCCTGGATACGGCTTTGTTCATCATATTCCTATATCCGTTGTCATTTCAAAGATGACCACGAAGATTGACGTAGAGAGTATTCTAGAGAGAGATTTTTTTTTTCATGGATTACCTTGCAGCATTTTTTTTTTGTTAGATTTTTTTTTTTTTTTGTAATTTTTGTTTTATTTTGTTAAAACTGGAATTAAAATGTAAGTCCTTTATTTTTGTGTACCACTATATACAGGTCTGTTATATTAATCAGCTGAGACGGCATCACAAAGTTCATGTAAATCTTAAGCTAAATCTAAATCCGAAATATTAAGTGAATTGCCAACTTTTTTAGATACGGAAATCTCGTGTTCTTCAGACCTAATTGTTTTTTAAACCTGTGTAAGGTCTCAATTAAAAGCAATTTTATATCCTAATTAAATTTAATTATAAATTAGGTACTTAATTGTAGGTGTGTGAGAAGAAGAGTAGGAAATCAAAGGTCTTTGAAGTCCTTAGAATCAGATAGCCCACACTTTTCTTCAGCACGAGGATATGGTTTATGGTGGTAGTAGGCTATATACAATACTGTCTTTTCAGAAAAATTAATGAAAAAACTTTCCAAAAAAGAAGTTTTTTCAAAGAAAAGTAAAGGCCATTTTTAACTAAAGATCAGCAGATACAAATACTTGTTAAAATTCAAACTCAACACGACCAGAAATTGATATTAAAGACTAAATGAAACCCAAAACGAACAGAAATTAGATAAAAAATCATAGCAAAAAAAACATACAACAAGTAATTATGCAAATGAATAAATAAATTTTAAAGCGAGTAATGCTTAAATTGAATATAAAAATCAAGCTTGAAAAGAACAAAAATCACTACAAACAAGACCTTGGGTATCGCTTCCTTCTTTCACTGTAAAAGTCTAAAGTCTACTGCGTCATTGGCGCTTTACTGAAAACTATATGTGTCTTGAACAGTCTTGGATACTACAAACAAAATCAAATTGAATATTTGACATTTAATGATATTAATTGTTGAAAGATCCAGGTAAGGAGGGGGTCATCATTTTGACGAGTACAAGATCATTGACCCCCAACGAGGTAGAATACGACGAGTACAAGATGACATGTCTCTTTCTAGACCTGTTTGATGATTATATTGTTTGATGGTTATATGGTTTGATGGCTGGTTTGATGTTGTTTGATGGTAATGGGTGTTGTTTCATGGTTCTGTTTATTGATGGTTAATGATTTGATGTTGTTTTATAGTTCTATCTGTTGGTCAACTTGTTTGATGTTTTTTTTCATATTTCTGTTCTGTTTGATGGTTATATGATATTGTTTCATGATTCTGTTTGTTGGTCAACATATTTGATGTTTTTTGCATAGTTCTGTTCTGTTTGATGGTTATATGATGTTGTTTCATGATTCTGTTTATTGATCAATATGTTTGATGTTTCTATTACTCCGAACGGGTGTTTACATCATTGCTGGATAAGAGAGAGTCTAACGGGACAGGATGAATGACACCTATTTCTAGGCCGTAAGGTTTCTCATGCATCAAAAAAGGATGCCAAAACAAAGGAACATTCAGAAATTATTTTAAGGGGATTATTTGGGCGAAACAAATTAATCGACATTTTAGGGATTTTTTGGGTGAGACAGTGAGACATTTTAGAGGATGATTTGGGATGAAACTCTGTGGTCGTTATAATACACAAATACACAATATTGGATTAGTGAGAGAATTACGAGTATGAATCATCAATGACTATAGCCACAATGGACTTAAACCTCCAGGGGCCACCTCCCCCCAATCCCATTGCGTAGCTAATAAAGGAACATTTAACATTTTTTCTGATTTTGTGTGTTTTCGCAAGAAAGCAGCTCATCTTTAACAAACTTAGCCATTTTTTTGTTTAATTTACTTAAATTCAATGGAATAAAATGCTAGTAAAAGGCCTATTCGTTAAATAGATCAATATACTTAAAGAGCTTTCAGAGCTAAAATCTTAGGTGTAATAAAGGTTTAAAATCGCTTACCGACCAAATGTATATCTGGCCAACACATTGTATTTTACTATGTTTATTTTTGCTACAAGTAACAAAGCTTATAACAGAAACTTTTCTGATAATAACTTTAGCTATTAACTCTCAATTAACGTTTTCTATACAATTTTTACAAATTATTTCAAAACACTTTTCAATTTCAAAAATAATAATATTAATAACATTTTTTATTCACTATTTTCACATAATGGCTTATACAACTATCACTACACCTTTAGAGAGTGGATATCACGGGGGTGTTATCTCCATTCATCCTTATCGGACTCATCGTTGCTCATCCGTGTTCAATGGTCCCATGAAATGGGATGTGTTTTATTTTGCATTAGGGGATTTCTAACACACATGTCCACATATGGTATCTTTTCAGGTACCCATTGCACAAAAAACCTCACTTCATCAATGGGACGGTAAATCGCATTAGGATATTCTTCACATCCAAAGTCCTCTAAGTTAAAAACGGGGATATTAATGTCGCATTCTACGATCATGAGCTTATCGTTAGGGACATTCGCTTTAATGTATAGCACTTTTACTCCAAAAAAGCTTCAAAAAAAGCCTACGTACGCGCGTACGTAGGCTAACCTATCCTAACATATGGTTTTGGTATTTCCGTGCACTAATGTGGAATTTTGTATTTGATGCTGCAATTGTGTATTATCATCTATATCTATTGTCCCCCTCCTCAACACCTTGCTCTTTACGCCAAAGTTCGAATTCTATCCGTTTTGTCTCCTTGGAATCAATCGGTAAAATTTCCCCCTGAAAATTTCACCCCTGGAAACCCCCCTCCTCATGTGAAATTAATCCCCGTGCAAAATCCTTCCACTCTGTCAAAAATGCAAAATTCCAGATTTTACTGATAAGAGCTTGAAAGATAGTCTATAATAATAGAGCGACACACTCATTTTCTAATTTAAAAATTTGAGGAGCAAATCCGTAAGACAAAAGAGCTAAAATTTAATTTAAAAGTTAGCTTACGTCTCCTTTATGGCTGAGTTGCACTTTACTTTCACTTTGTTCCCAAAAACTGTTTAAAATTGGCTTTTTTTTCTTATAGTTGTTTCTTGTTGTTTTTGTTCGACTTGATAGGAATTCTGAAACAAGTTGGCAGTTAAAATTTCTTGATGACTAAAGATTTTTTTCTTCTAAAAGGCGTAATATTCTCAGGCTCTTAGCTTATGTCTGATAATATTAAACCTAATGAAATTTATGTATTTGGAATCAGCATACAAAGCCAATCATTTTTATGTATCTACTGTTATTAAAATTCCGTTTTTAGTGTTATGGTTACTTTATGGCTGAGTTGCACTTTACTTTCACTTTGTTCCCAAAAACTGTTTAAAATTGGCTTTTTTTTCTTATAGTTGTTTCTTGTTGTTTTTGTTCAACTTGTTGGAATTCTGAAACAAGTTGGCAGTTAAAATTTCTTGATGACTAAAGATTTTTTTTCTTCTAAAAGGCGTAATATTCTCAGGCTCTTAGCTTATGTCTGATAACATTAAACCTAATGAAATTTATGTATTTGTAATCAGTATACAAAGCCAATCATTTTTATGTATCTACTGTTATTAAAATTCTGTTTATAGAGTTATGGTTACTTTATGGCTGAGTTGCACTTTACTTTCACTTTGTTCCCAAAAACTGTTTAAAATTGGCTTTTTTTTCTTATAGTTGTTTCTTGTTGTTTTTGTTCGACTTGATAGGAATTCTGAAACAAGTTGGCAGTTAAAATTTCTTGATAACTAAAGATTTTTTTTCTTCTAAAAGGCGTAATATTCTCAGGCTCTTAGCTTATGTCTGATAATATTAAACCTAATGAAATTTATGTATTTGGAATCAGCATACAAAGCCAATCATTTTTATGTATCTACTGTTATTAAAATTCCGTTTTTAGTGTTATGGTTACTTTATGGCTGAGTTGCACTTTACTTTCACTTTGTTCCCAAAAACTGTTTAAAATTGGCTTTTTTTTCTTATAGTTGTTTCTTGTTGTTTTTGTTCAACTTGTTGGAATTCTGAAACAAGTTGGCAGTTAAAATTTCTTGATGACTAAAGATTTTTTTTCTTCTAAAAGGCGTAATATTCTCAGGCTCTTAGCTTATGTCTGATAACATTAAACCTAATGAAATTTATGTATTTGTAATCAGTATACAAAGCCAATCATTTTTATGTATCTACTGTTATTAAAATTCTGTTTATAGAGTTATGGTTACTTTATGGCTGAGTTGCACTTTACTTTCACTTTGTTCCCAAAAACTGTTTAAAATTGGCTTTTTTTTCTTATAGTTGTTTCTTGTTGTTTTTGATCGACTTGATAGGAATTCTGAAACAAGTTGGCAGTTAAAATTTCTTGATGACTAAAGATTTTTTTTCTTCTAAAAGGCGTAATATTCTCAGGCTCTTAGCTTTTGACGGATGATATTAAACCTAACGAAATTTATGTATTTGGAGTCAGCATACAAATCCAATCATTTTTATGTATACATTGTTATTAAAATTCCGTTATTAGAGCTATGGTGACTTTCGGGCCGAGTAGCACATTACTTCTACCTTGTTCCTAAGAACAGTTTAAAATTGGCTCTTTTTTGTTATAGTTTTTTAGTTTTATTTTTGTTTGACTTGATATGAATTCAGCTGCCTTTGAAAATAAAACAAATGATTTTAGTGTCCTATGAGTAAAGTGCTTAAAAAATGTATGCGACTTTGTTTCAGTTGTGATTAGTTCAAGCACTGGGCATTCAAGAAGTAAGTAGAAAGGAGACGGATGTGACCTCACTCAGTGTCCAAACGGATCCTCTTGCTTTTCTGACAGATTTGTCGATGGAGATTTTACCCTGACTCTCTTGTCAACCAATGTCAAAAGGAGTTTTTTCCCTAATTCTATGCTTAGAATAGAGACACACAATTATAAAATAATTCATTTCATCATGTACGGTGTGATCGATTCTGTATATATTGGCATAAAATATTCATCTTGTGGAGTAATTTTTGAGTTTGTGTTTTTATTACTGGGTGAAGATCGTTGAGAAATAGACATTTACCATTGGGATGTTAACTATAACTTGTTTGATTATGATAAACGCTTATGGAGTACTACATTACGCCGTGTAAACGGACTAGGATTCTACGATAGAAAATAAAACCATTTAATAAAAATGGTACAGAATTAAAGCATGTACAAGAGGAAGTCCGTAAAATTTGCAGCTTTTTTGGAGTAAAAGCGCTATACGTTATAGGGAATGTCCCTACCGATAAGCTCATGATCGTAGAATAAGAAATTAATATCCCCCTTTTTAATTTAGAGGACTTTGGCTGTGAACAATATCCCAATGCGATTCACTGTCCCATTGATGAAGTGAGGTTTTTCTTGCAATGGGTACCTGAAGATACCACATGTGGATATGTGTGTTAGATATCCCGTAATGCAAAATAAAACACATCCCATTTCATGGGACCGTTGAATGTGGATGAGCAACGATGAGTCCAATAAGGATGAATGGGGATAACACCCCCATGATATCCGCTCTCTAAAGGTGTAGTGATAGTTGTATAAGCCATTATGTGAAAATAGTAAAAAAAAAACATGTTATTAATATTATTATATTTGAAAATAAAAATTGGTTTGAAATAATTTTTAAAAATTATATAAAAAACATTAACAGATAGTTAATAGCTAAAATTATAATCAGAAAAGTTTCTTTTATAAGTTGTGTTACTTGTAGCTAAAATAAGCGTGGTAGAATACAATGTGTTGGCCAGATATACATTTGGTCGGTAAGCGATTTTAAACCTTTATTACACCTAAGATTTTAGCTCTGAAAGCTTTTTAAGTATATTGATCTTTTTAACGAATTGGCCTTTTACTAGCAAATTATTCCATTGAATTTAAGTACATTAAACGAAAAAATGGCGAAAAAATTTAACGAAAAGTTTGTTAAAGATGAGCTATTTTCTTGAGAAAACCCATAAAATCAGAGAAAAATGTCAAATTTTCCTTTATTAGCTACGCAATGGGATTGGGGGGGAGGTGGCCCCTTGAGGTCGAGGTCCATTGTGGTTAGAGTCATTGATGACTCATACTCGCAATTCTCTCACTAATCCAATATCGTGTATTTGTGTATTATAACGACCACAGAGTTTCATCCCAAATAATCCTCTAAAATGTCTCACTGTTTCACCGGAAAAATTCCTAAAATGTCGATTAATTTGCTTCGCCCAAATAATCCCCTAAAAATAATTTGTGAATGTTTCTTTGTTTCGGCATTCTTTTGCGTTGTAAGAGAAACCTTATGACCTACAAATAGGTGTCATTGATCCTGTCCCGTTAGACTCGCTCTTCTCCAGCAATTATGTAAACACCCGTTCGGAGTAATAGAAACATCAAACATGTTGACCAATAAACAGAATCATGAAACAACATCATATAACCATCAAACAGAACAGAACTATGAAAAAAACATCAAACATTTTGACCAACAAACAGAATCATGAAACAATATCATATAACCATCAAACAGAAGAGAACTATGAAAAAAACATCACACAAGTTGACGAACAAACAGAACTATGAAACAATATCATATAACCATGAACCAGAACTGAACTATGAAAAAACATCAAACAGGTTGACCAACAAACAGAACTATTAAACAACATCAAATCATCAACCATCAACTAACAGAACCCTGAAACAACACCCATAACCATCAAAAAACATCAACCCAACCATCAAACCATATAACCGTCAAACAATATAATCATCAAACAGATCTAGAAAGAGACATCTTTTACTCGTCACATTCTACCTTGTTGGGGGTCAATGATCTTGTACTCGTCGAAATAGTGACCCCCTCCCTACTGATCTATCAGTTCAAGATTTTTTTTCACTGTAAATTGTTTTCATTTTCAATGCTTTAAGAACTGGAAAATAAAATATTTGTAATATATTTAGTTTTCAGTGAAGCGCCAATGACGCAGTAGGCTTTAGGTTTTTACAATTAAGAACGGGGGCAGTATCAAAACTCTTGTTTGTAGTAAAACTATATTTGTCTTGAACAATCTTAGAAAGAACTAATAAATTAAACTGAAAATTTTATGTATAATGATATCAATAGCTGAAAGTTCATCGGTTCAAAATTTTACTGTAATTTTAATGTTTATTTTCAATATTAAGTACAAAAGAAAGTATTTGTAATATAATTTCCCTTTCAGTAAAGCGGGCTTCAAGCTTGATTTGCAGATTTAATTTAAGTTTTACTCGTTTTAAGTTTATTTATTCAATTATATTAGTATATATTGTATGTTTGTCTGCATTGATTGTTTATTTAATTTCCGTTCATTTTGGGTTTCATTTATTTTATTAGCTTGATTTGCATAATCAATTTAAGTATTACTCGCTTTAAGATTTATTTATTCATTTATATTGTTACTTGTTGTATGTTTTTTCTATGATTGTTTTATTTAATTTCTGTTCGTTTTGGGTTTCATTTATTCTTTAATAGTAATTTCTGGTCGTTTTGAGTCTGAATTTTAACAGGTATTTGTATCTGCTGATCTTAAGTTTAAAATGACCTTTACTTTTCGTTGAAATAACTTCTTTTTTGGAAAGTGTTTTTTATTAATTTTTGTTTGTTTTTTATTGCAAAAAGTTTAAAGTTTTAAAAAACTCATTATTTCAAAATCAAACTTATTTTCCGCATCAAATGTTCATCAAAGTATCAAAACTAGTATCAAAGTAACAAGATCAAAGTAAAAAAATAACGAAGTAAATAAAGAATCAAAGTAAATAAGGTATCAAAGTAAAAATAAGCAACTTGCATAATTTATAGCCTATCCCTTGCACCATAAATCGAAGTTGCCACGTAAATCACTAAATCCAAGTATTGAAGTAAATAAAGTGTCAAACTAACAATAAGTATGTTCCATAACACAGACCCATTTCCCCGTGGTTGGGGGGTTCAACCCCGGAAGCATAGTTGTTTGGCCTTTGAACTTCTTGAACATAGTGGCAATCTCAAGATTTTGACCGGATGCCCTTTGAAAATGTGAGGCGTGGGCTAATTGCCCATTGATCACTTTTGGCTCTTAAAAAAAACTAGAAGTTTTAATTTCCGATCAAATGAGCCCCCTCCAAAGTTAATACAACTACCCCTTCTACAAAAATATTATATTCTCATAAGAGGCAACTAACATAAGTTACAATCCTTGTCCCGGGGGCTATGGAGGATTTCTGAGCCCTTAAGTTATAGTAATTTGAATTTTGAACAAAATGGCAATTTCAAAATTTGGATAACAAATGTTCATGATGCATTTGGGGGGAAAAGGCAAAAGAGGGGAGGGAGGTTAATATTAACCCTTTTAGGACGGATGCTTTCACCCGACACCATGTGTAATCCTAATTTTATTTTCCGTCAACCTCCATCGGGACTGTGTGAATTTTGATCCCCCAGGGAAGCTAAGGACTACCTTATCTACTCGTATTTTTTTCAAAATTTTTTTTTCCAATCCAGTATTTGTTTAGCTGTCTCAAATCTCACATCCTCTACTTCGAAGCTTCGATCTCTAAATACTGTTGACGTAACTGCTCTGCACGACATAGGTAAGAGATTTGTCTGTTTGCTTACTATACTAATACATTGAAAATTGGCTAACGAATCGCCTTATATGTTTGTCTCCTTACCTAATACAAAGAACTGGTTGCTATGCTTGTTCAAAAGTTTGGTTTCATGTGGCACCATCCGGTAGTAAACAGAAAAATCGAGAAATTTTGTTTTGTATTTTATTTTGCTCCTACCCCTAAAGGTCCATAGAAAGGACTTTTGTTGGACGAAGCCCAGCAAAAGTCACTATCTTTCTGCCCAAAGTGAAGCTCTTGGAAGGGTTTTCTTCGGGCAAAGCCCGACGAAACTTACTATTTCATGTGTGCAAAGTCGACAGAAAACCATTGGCCCCCTAGAAAACGACTTGTCATGCGGAACCCTGTAAAACTTGGTATTTTTGGGTCCAATACTATGTCACAAGAGACTTCCGTCGGGTAAAGACGACGAAATTTACTTCTTCATCTGCAGGAAGTCGACAGAAACCGATTGGCCCCGTAGAAAACGACTTGTCGGGCGGAGCCCTACAAAACTTAATATTGTGTCGGTCCAATGCTATGTCATAGAAGACTTCCGACGGGTGAAGACGACGAAATTTACTCCTTCTATTACAATGATTTAATGCGTTTTTGCAGCTGTTTTAATATGCTAGGCCCTCTCTCTCTCTCTCTCTCGTGCTCAGAATCCCAAGTAGAAGGGCCTTATTGACTCCCACGAGAACACCACCCCTTCGAATCCCGACACAGACACTTTTTTTTAAAACTCCCACGCGAACACCATATATGGGCAAAGAGTCCCTAGGGAGAATGATTACGTAATGGGGTCAATGACCACTTTTTCCAAGGTCGAGTTATTTGATGTTTCTGTGTGTAATAACTCCGGTGCGAAGGTTGCACATGCGCATTGTATTCTAACGGGAACAATGTTATTGATCTAGGACTCGAGGGGGAAGTGAATTTCCGTGGATTTACATAATCGCTAGGGGAAATTATTGATTCACGAAGGGGGGAATTAAGAAACAAACATGGCTTCATTGTTGTTTGGCTAACCTAACCTGTGAACTTGATTTACATAATCGACGGGGAAATTATTGATTCACGAAGAGGGAATTAAGAAACATTAAGGCTTCTTTAATCTGTGATTTACATAATCGCTAGGGGAAATTATTGATTCACGAAGAGGGAATTAAGAAACATTAAGGCTTCTTTAATCTGTGATTTACATAATCGATAGGGGAAATTATTGATTCACGATGGGGGAATTATGAAACAAACATGGCTTCATTGTTGTTTGGTTAGCTTAACCTGAGAAATTGATTTACATAATCGGCGGGGAAATTGTTGATTCACGAAGAGGGAATTAAGAAACATTAAGGCTTCTTTAATCTTTAGGCCTGGCCATGGAAACAATTAGGCAAGAAACATCTTAGCGATGAATTGTTTTAGCGCGCGAAAAGGTTTCCTATTAATTTGAAATGCGTTAGCACAGAGATGCCAATAACAAAGGAACACGCTGAATTTGCGTTTAGGGATTATTTGGGCAAAACCGTTTTAGACAGGTTATGGAACTATTTCGGCGAAACAGATAGAGACATTTTAAAAGAAGATTTTTGAAGAGATTTTAGAAGAGAATTTAATGGTGAAACTCTGTGGTCGTTATAATACACAAGTTTCATTTGAACAGTGTTGTGAGGTCCTCTAACCCAACCCCAAAGGGTTCCGATCCTCCTACCCCAACCCCGAAGGAAGCCCCCGGTCCTCAAAGGCCCCCCAAGCTCCCAAAGGTCCCCCACTGGTCCCCAAATGTCCCCCAGGCCCCCAACTGCCCCCCCGGAAACTCAAA
>NC_142806.1:18701878-18761302 GCF_049724085.1 Artemia sp. Qi Xiang Cuo
GCAGCAGGGGTGGGCAATGGGAGTCGGACCCCCATCTCTACTTACGTAACAACTACTTGCTGTAAGATTACCGCTTAATTGCCTACCCTGTCCTTGCGGGTTCGATTTGGAGGGCTTAACACTATGTTAGTATTTTGTTTCGTTATTTTGTTTCACGTGGCTAGATTAATTTGTATAATGTTTTATTCAACTAAGTTAAAAATTGCCACAATTACTTTGATAAATGCTTTATGACACCACAAAATTAATTATAATAGCTATTCTAAAATAAATAACAAATTAAATGATAACTGATGAATATATATTTTCTTGGCAGATTTGAATTTAAATGCACTTTTATTTATTATGGTATACTTGACAGACAAAAAAAAAAAAAAAAAAAAAAAAAAAAAAAAAAAAAAACACACACACACAGGGCCATGGCCACAAAGAAAGAGGACATCATGGAAACACAATTAAAAGATTCAATTTAAACTTTCTTTCAAAATGATTTAAAGCACAGAAAAACATTCAAAAACACCAATACAAACAAACATACAAAGTCATCATATAACAGTTTTTTATTGTGTTAAAAAATAAAGTTGTGAGACAGAGTCAAACTTTAGCGTAAAGAGGGAGGCGTTGAGGAGGGAACAGCCCCTTTCGATACGGAATAATTTCTGTTCGTTTTAAGTTTTAATGTCGCACCTTACTTTCAATAAAAAAAAATGTTTTTCCTATTTAATTTCTGAACGTTTTTTAATTAATGCAGATTTGATTTTGGGTCACCGTACAAGAATAATTAAAACGAAATTTGCATTAATTAAATTTTTTTTGGCTAAATGGTTTTCTCGAAATTTTGTTCTGACGTAACTTACGAATTAACTTACGTAACGAACTTCTATATATTCGTAGGTTTTTATTACGTATAATAGTTAGTTCGCCCCCTCGTCAATACCTCGCTCTTTACGATAAAGTTCGAATTTTATTCTAATCACTAACGCTGAATCACAAAGGTCGGTTAATTAGAATAGATAGCTGTTTTGAAAGTACTAAAAAAAAACTTTAGCGTAAAGAGCAAGGTATTGACTAGGGGGCGAACCCCCTCATATATGTAATAATTTCTTTTCGTTTTAATTTTTAATGTTGCTTCTTACTTTCAGTTGAAAAACTTGTTTGTTTTTTTAATTTAATTTCTGATCATTTTTTAAATAATGCTGGGATATCCGGCGCCCCTTCATAGATATGTCCCTTTCCCCCAAGGAAAAATCCTCTATGGAAAGATCTTCCCCAGTAACCCTTTCCTCTGAATCACCCCCACCAGAAAAAAATCCCCCCTGAAAACGTCTGTATGCTTCCAATTAGCCAATACTATATGTAAACAATGGGCAAAGTTCATAACTTGCAGCCCTTCCCGCAGGAACTGTGGGGGATTAAGTCATCCTCAAAGATATATTTATTAGATTTTCGACTATGCTGAAAAAATAGCTATATCAAACTTTTGATTGGGTGACTTCTGGAAAAAATAAGCCTGGGAGGGGGCCAATTGGCCCTCCAATTTTATTGGTCACTTAAAAATGGCACTAGAACTTTTAATTTCCTTTCGAATGAGCCCTCTCACGATATTCTAGTATTACTGGATCGATACGATCACCCCTGAGAAAAAAACAACAAATAACCACGCATCCGTGATCTTTCTTCTGGCAAAAAATACAAAATTCCACATTTTTGCAGATATAAGCTTGAAATTTATATAGTAGGGTTCTCTGATAGCGGAGGTGAATGGAGCTCGTCCGGAACGATGCAGACCATGTCTGCTGACCACGTACCTCTGGATATGGGGTTTCCCCTAACTAAACGCTCCGATCAGGGTGGCCTCAGCCTCATGAGGCGGGTGGAGCCAACCAAGGATTCTCAGTATCCAGGTAAATCCTGGCTCTAATCAGAATCCAGGCCTAGGGTCGGTTGGGCTTGCAACCCTCCACCCGTAACCCATTGCAACGAATAGCTTAGCAACTGCCTCGGATGACCAACCTATTTTTATCCCATCACGAACCTTGCTTGCCCCTGGACAGAGAAATGACCAGTGTTTGAATCTTATTGACCAAGGTGGCCTCCGAATTACCACCTGGAATGTATTGACATAAAATTTTCCCGGAGCTAAGACGCTTCTGGCAATGGAACTGAAGCGATTCCGCATCTCTATTGCTGGAATAACAGAAACCCATCTAGTTGGAAATGGAAATTATCCCATAGGTGAGGGATACCACCTTCTCTGGTCTGGCCAGACAACCACCAGAAGAAATGGAGTCGGACTAGTTCTTGATGACAAATCCAAGAAGTGTCTATTGTCATTCACTCCCGTCTCGGATAGAATCGCTAATGCTCGACTCAATCACAAGCAAGGAAAAATTACGGTCCTTGTTTGTTATGCCCCGACAAACAAAGCTGATTCCGAAACAAAGGACACTTTCTACTCTGCCCTGACGAATGAATTGTCTAAGAAATCCCCGCACGATATTGTCATTCTCCTGGGTGACCTTAATGCAATTGTGAGCGACAACCACGACTTATGGCGACAAGTCATTGGACCAGTAACTCCGGATTCCCTAAATGACAATGGTCTAAGGCTTCTACAACTCTGCAGTATGTACAACCTTGTGATTACGAATACCATTTTTGCCTGGAAGGACATTCAAAAATATACATGGTACAGAAATGAAGGCCATACCAAAAAAATGATCGACTACATCATCGTGTCACAGAGATGAAGGTCTTCGATCAGTAACTGCAGGACGTATAGGGCAGCTGAGATTGGCAACACTGATCATCGCCTCGTCGTTGCTAACATGCGACTAAGGCTCAAAGCCCATCACTCAGAACCAAGACCAGCCAAGATCGACGTCTCTCGCCTCTGCGATCAGAACATACGGTCGAAATATGCCATTGATGTCTCAAACCGCTTCGACACACTCCTGCCATTTGAAAGTTGTGAAAACGCATGTCTCTCATTCAAAGAGAATATACTGGAATCAGTGACAACAAATGTTGGTCGGAAAAAGCGTGCTAATAAAGCGTGGATTCAGTCGGATACGCTTGACGTCATAAAGCATAGACGCAAGGCGAGGTTACTCTGTGACATGACAACCTATAGAAGCCTTAATGGGGTCCACAACAAACTGATACAGCGAGACAAGAAACTGTTTGTGGAAAGGAAGGCACATGAGCTAGAGGGTGCAGCCAAGAAAGGTGACGTTGGCAGTCTCTATAAGCATCTCCGTGATCTAACAGGAGACATAGCCCCCTCGGTTGAATGTGTCGTCTCTGTGGATGGTCAGCCGCTCATTCACGAAGCTGCCCAGGTCAGTCGATGGAAAGACCCCTTCTCGGGCCTCCTCAACGCCGAAGCCGTAACGCAGACTGACCAGGAACTCATCAGCCTAGCCACCAGCACCCAGGAACTGCTGACAAGTGACACAGAAACTCCTTTCACGTCTTCAGAAATCTACACAGCATTAAAACGTTTGAAGAACAACAAAGCGGCAGGCGTATGTGGAATATCTGCTGAGCTCTTTAAGTATGCCGGACCAGCGATGCTACTTTGGCTCCATATGCTGTTTTCTGTGGTTTGGCGCACAGAATGGATCCCGAAGGACTGGCGAGAGAGCAAGAGTATATGTTCGAACTACAGAGGCATAACGCTATTTTCAGTGCCTGGAAAGCTCTTTGCTATGACCCTGCTGGATAGATACACGAGTATCCTAAGAAGAAAGAGGAGAGTCCAGCAGGCGGGGCTTATGTCCGGGAGTTCCACTGTCGAACAAATCTTTACCATGCGCCAGTTAATTGAGAAGACGAAGGAATTCAGGAGGAAAGCATATGTAGCCTTTGTGGACTTCAAGGCTGCGTTTGACTCGGTGGACCGTAACTCGTTCTGGCTGATACTTCGATCAACTGGTCTACCAGACAAATGCTGCAAGTTGTTTGAAAAGCTTTACGAAGAGACCGTGAGTTGCGTCCAAGTCAACGGGAAACGGAGCACGACATTTGGCATCAAAACCGGTGTACGACAAGGGTGTGCCACCGACCCGAAACTGTTCAAGTGCGTGATAAACCATGTTATGACACGAACAACAAATCGCTTGCCCTTGGGTCTGTAGTTTGAAAATCGCGTTCTGATGGACTCTGACTTCGCCGATGATCTTGGTCTCGGTGCTGACTCGATCGACCAGTTGACTGACGCTCTGGAAGTCCTGCAGGAAGAGGCAGCAAAAGTGGGGCTAAAAATAAACTGGCTTAAGACGAAGATAATGGCAATTGATCCCCCAAGCCCAGTCTCGCCCCCTGAGAACATAACTGTTTGCGGAGCTCCTATTGAAGTTGTAAAGAACTTCACTTATCTTGGCTCCGTGCTGTCTAATGAAGGCTCTACAGAGGAAGAGGTGTGCAGCCGAGTTTCAAAAGCCTCGTCTATCGTCGGAAGGCTCAACAATCTCTAGAGAATGCCGCATATATCTAGGCGCACGAAGATATGAATTTATAATGCATTCGTAGGCTCGGTCCTCCTCTATGCAGCGGAAACCTGTCCTCTCAAATCAACAACCCTCAGCATGATAGACGTGTGCCAGATGAAACAGCACCGTCGGATTCAGGGACTTCGATGGGACGATTTTGTAAGCAACGCAAGGTTGCTCGCACTCACCTCCCAAGTGCCATTCTCCGTCCAAATAGCGCACCGTACTCTCAGATGGTTTGGACACCTCCTGCGTATGCCGACGACAACCTCAGCCCGAAAAGTCTACGATTTTGACGCTAAAGCTAATGGCTGGTCTTGCCCGAGGGGATAACATCAGAAAAGGTGGAAGGATAGCCTCAACAAATTCCTTGAGATAGCTAACATCGCTGTCGAAGAGGCCCCACTAATAGCCGTAGACCGGTCAGCCTGGAGGAGCAGAGTTGCGACGCTCTCTACGCCACCCCCAACGTGACAGGAGCCTTAAGTCAGTAAGTCAAGTCTGATAGACTGAATCTGATGGTGTGATTTTTATTAAAGTTCTATTACTTTTAAGGGTTGTTTCCCCCTTTTTTCGAAAACACAGAAAATTTTCTCAGGTGCGTAACTTTTGGTGGGTATAACTAAACTTGATTGAAACTATTTGAAATTAGCATAAAAATCTGATTCGTTTGATGTACCTGGTATCAAATTAAGTTTTTTAAAGTTTCGGTTACTATTGAACCGTGTCGCTCCTTACTTACAGTTCTTTACCACGAACTGTTTGATAGTATAGACTTAGGGCCCGATTCAGTGGCCATTCTTGCGAGACATTTGACAATTTATAAGTGCCCACGGAATTGCTATGTTGTTTTAAAATCGATTTTCTGTGAATAGGCAGGTTTAGCTACTAAACCTGTTGATTAAATTAGTAGCGATTAAATGTAGTAGCGATTAGTAGCGATTAAATGTAGTGATTAAATGTAGCGATTAGTAGTGATTAAATGAAGTGAAATCTTTGTATAGAACAAGTCTGGTGTCATTTAAATCTTGGTTTTATTTTTCTAGCCTGTCTCTCTGCTAAGATATAAAATAGAGATTATTCGGTAAAGTAGGAACACTTTGCCCTTAAGTGATTCTGCTAAAAAATTCAATAATACATATAAAAGAAGAAGGTAATTAGCACGGGACAAGGGCAGCTGCCCACACCGTGAACCACCCCTTTTTTGGAGAAAATTTTGTATTCGCTCTTTCATGCATTATACAGGTATTTTCATGATTACGCCATGGAGTGACATAGTTTTATTTTAAGAATTTCTTACGTCCCAAGACAAATAGAAGAACCGTTGAATTTGAATGAGAACTATTGTCAACAGTGTTGTCAGCATTGTCAGCAGCTCCGGCTTCTCTTATCTCGGGACAAAATCATGACTAGCCCCCTCCCCTGTCTCCCAAAAACTTTCCGTCCAAATTTTACCAAAGTTTTCCTTTGTTAACAAAATTTTGATTTATTAATAGAATTTTTCATCTATTTAAATCTGACTTTTCTTACTTTATGTGAGAAAATATATGGGAAAAATTCGGATTTAATTTGATTATTCTTATTGCAAACTACGCCCTCTACTTTATTCTAATGAAAATAAAATTTCAAAAATTACAAAATGATTATAAATGTTAGATTATTTATTTGAAATTTTGCGTCCCAAAGATTTCTCCGCCCAGGGCAAGTGCCCCTCTGTCGACTAAAGTACTTTAAGACAGTTTCGTAAAGGGCAGGGCTTGAAGAAGGGGCAGATCTCCTCCAAATTTAGAATAATTTATGTTCGTTTTAAGTTTTAATGTTGCCTTTACCTTCAGTTAAAAAGGCTTGTTTTTATTATTTAATCCAATACCAAAACTGACAAAGTTTGAGATAGATCTCGTCTTGATGGCGTTTATGTAGAGTCCCACATAAATGGAGTCCCAGCGTGTCCCAGCGTGTGGAGTCCCAGCGTTGGCAACATGTTCAAGCTCATTAATATTAATTTGCAAGTCTTTTGGGTAATGGGTGAGAAGAGCAGCAACATCAGCAAAGTCACCATCAGTTAGTTCTTTCGTTTGGTATAGCTAAGTCCCACTATGTATCTTCACCTACGGAGAACGTCGTCTGTAACTATGGCAAATAATAGCAGCGATAGGTTGCAGCCCTGCCTAAAACCTGATTCAGTAGTGTATATTCTGTTAAACCACCCTCCGTTTGCACACCACACAGAGTATCTTGGTATGGTACTTTTGTTACTTTAGAAGAGTTTTTGTCACATTTTTGTTCTTTTTACTTGATTAAAGTTCTACACAAAAACAGTTTATGCGTCCTTTTTACTGGTTCAAAATTTAAGAGGGTAACAACAGATACTACAAAAACGAGTAAACAAAGCAGGATTATTCATTCTAATATACGCTTTAGCATTAATGTGATTGACTAAAAGAACTGTGATGACTGACATAATAAAGATAAAACCAATGAAATTAACTTTGACTAGACTTATATCTCCTGCCAGGGCGCTGCTCGGCGTAGAGAGTAACATCTGCCTCTTCTACTCACTTAGGTGCATTGCAGGTGTTTGTATTTTGCTTTATCTGATGTTTGCTATCGTCAAGAAGTCCGACATACTGCTGGACTATCTCTTCTTCGGTCGGCCCTCGGATCACTTCCATCCGGCTTTGGTAAGGTCAAAGTCCTACTTATGTTATTCTAGATTGTCTTAAAGGGTAGATGCTGAGGCATCCTCAGCAGATGTCCAAACCATCATAAGGTGCGCTCGGTTGCTTTAGTCCAAAAACCGAGCCTGGTTAGCGAACGGCAGCAGCTTCTCAGTGCAGAACAAGTCGAACCCCCGCAGACCTCCAAACCTCCTCAGACTCTTGGATTGACATACGCTAATGAACTTGCGAGTCGTGGGTGATGCTTGCCACGACTCAGCTCTGTAAAGCATC
This sequence comes from Artemia sp. Qi Xiang Cuo, assembly GCF_049724085.1. Taxonomy (NCBI): domain Eukaryota; kingdom Metazoa; phylum Arthropoda; class Branchiopoda; order Anostraca; family Artemiidae; genus Artemia; species Artemia sp. Qi Xiang Cuo. The sequence continues at coordinate 18,709,323 of NC_142806.1, forward strand.
ACATAGCTGACGAGTGCGTTTAACATCCACAGTTTCGTTCTATGATTAATATTCAGTTCTTGCCAGAGGTGATGATTTAGTCTGCCCATGGCAGTAGACACGACAGATATTCTTGCTGGTAGGTAAGAAAAAAAGGCATCCGAGAGAATTATGGAGCCTAAATAGGTGAGCTTTGGCACTACATCAATGCTAGTGGTGCTGTCTAGAATAACTGAGGGATTGGCCGTTGGAGAAAATGGACCTATGACCATAATTTTGGTTTTGCCCCAGTTTATCTTCAGTCATACTTTTACAGACTTTTCTCGCAGGATTCGGAGCCCTTCCAGCAACTGCTCTATAGTATGCGCCAAAATGGCTAAATTCTAAGAAAAATCATCATTTGAGATGAATGGATCTCCAAGCTTCAGGGCAAGGCTGAAACGTGAAGTTGTCTTTGTCATAACGTAATCAACGGCGATGCTGAAGAAGTTTCGGGGCACTTCACATCTTTGGCACACTTCTGTCAGGATTTGGAAGAACAGACTCCGTCGGGCTTTTACTTTGACACAGCTCTCTTTCCTATTGTGCAGACCCCTGGAAAGTCTGCAGTATTTCTTCAGGGAAGAAAGTTGGCTCTGTAATTCGCCATAGAGTTTGTCGATCAACCGAGTCGAACGCACCATGGAAGTTGGCGAAGGCAATAAATGCTTTCTGTCAGAACTCAGTGGTCTTTTCAACTATTTGTCGAATCGTTAAAATCTGCTCAAAAGTTAAGCGGTCTTACATAAAATCGGCTTGCTCTGGTCGCTGGATTTTACGAATGATATTCCAATATCGATACAGCAGGACCATTGAAAAATGTTTTTCGGGGACTAACATTCCACGGTAGCTTTTACAATAACTTGCAGGTACTTTCCTCTTCCACAAAAAGATGATGGCTTACTTCTGCCAATCTTTGGGAATTGTCTCAGTTTGCCATATACAGTGAACTGGGTTTTGAGAGTCGTGAGCATTTTAGGACCTGCATATTTTAGCAGCTATGAACTTAGGCCGCAGACATCAGCAGCTTTTTATTTTTATTTTTGAGTCTTTTTACTGCATTCTAGATATCTGAGGGGCTGTAAGGCTCATCTTGAGGGAATCCATCTGCTTCAGGGCAAGAAATTCTAGGCTGGCTGGAACTACCAGGACTGTGATTGGAAGGAACAGACGGACTGCTATTGTTGAGGAGCGAGAAGAAGTTGTCCTACCATCGCTCAAGACAAGAACCTTCATCAAAAGGAAACGAATCCTCACTGGAAATGAAAGGTCACAATGCGGTAGCTTGATTTTTTGGGAGATCTCGAAGATACTTGAATATGATACCCATATTCTTGTTTTTTATTCTAGTTTAGTTTCAACAGCTTTCCTTGAAAAAAACTGGGCTATGTAATAGTGAATGAATATATTTTGCACTCCATTAAACCTTTGATAAGTGGCCGGTCATATCCCCAAAAAGTCTTGCCCTCCTCGGTCTTTGCTCTAAAATCTGCGGTTTTTGGTTTGTTAGCCGTGGTTTCTTCGAGTGGCTTTTATTACCAAGTAAAAGATGTGGTACTTCGCTGGTATGCGATCTAAAACACTTCCAGCCATATTTACTCCTGCTATGTGTGCCAAGGAGCTGGATAGGAGTCGACATCTTGACAGTGTAATTCTGGTGAATGTCTGGATCCTGTAGCTTCCCAATGCCTGCAGCGATAGGTTTTCTTTCCAGCACCTGGGCATGGATATAAAGCTGGACTTTGCTGCACACATGCCTTAGGTAGATATTTAACAGCTCTGCTGATCTCTAAGTTCAGCGGTTCTTCACTGCTAAACTTAGCATCTGAACTTGCATCTTCAGTGTTCGGAAATAACAACGTTATCCATCATCTTCTTGGTTTGACCAGCATTACTATACCACGTGTACTATGGGAAAATTTTACGTTGGAAGTGCATTTTTTCTATGGCAAAGTTGTGATATCAGCACAGTTCGATAGGCAAAGGCCATTATCGTTACGTGGGTGGAGTGAAATGGGACCAATGGTGTCATACCAAATAGCCGCACTGCTGCACACTTTTGCATTAAAGCCACTAAGAAGAAAAGGTACATCGTGGGATACTGTGGTATGACATGTGGATTGAATGGAGTAGAATTCTTACTTGATTACGGCGTTGGAGTCATTCGTCAAGGAATAGCATAAAATGATTATCATTTTACCATGTTTGTATCCAGAGCGGACCTTCATTAGTCTGTCAGATATGGCTTCATGTGAGAGTAAGGCTTTTCTTGCATGGCTATTTAGCGTAAGGCTGACGCCTTTTCTTCTCACAATCTCTCCAGACGAGGGCAATGAGCGATTATAGCCTATTTGCTCTGAGACTCGCAATCTTGATTTTATTCTTACTCAGTTCTTCAGAAAGCAAGTTCTTTGATGCACTTGCATTAAGCGTTAAAACAATTCAGGTGGCTAATCGAAGCTTCCATTGGTGCAGAAAGTTCCCATTCAGCCAAATTTCACAGTTTTCACCAATGTTTTCTTTCCTTGGGAAATGTAATCAAAGAAAGTTTCTTTTTTATAACAAAATCACCGCCTTGGGAAAGAAACATTCTTTGCAATTAAAGGACGGCAAACCTAGGAATAAGTCTGTTTGCAGACAGACGGCGTATTTTCTTTTGTAGGCTTACGCTGTAAGGCAAGATTTTTATATAGAAAAAATAATTCCTAACCAACAATGGTAGGATCTGTCTAAGACAATTTATTAAAGATATATGAACGACAAAAAAAATAGAGGAAACAAGAAATTGTGTTGCTGCGAAGGAATAATTTACCCATTTCCAAATACTTTCAGGTTCAGTTATGAATATCTAGAATAATCACCTTCCTATCCAGTAGGGATTAATCTACAAAAAACTTTTTGTAGGCGTTGCAAGTTTTTTTCGGGGGAATCCAAATTCTCACCTGGTATCAAACAGTTTGTGGCAACGAACTGTTAGTAAGGTGCAACACAGATCGTCCTCACATAACCCAAGAAACTAAAGATTTCATTCAGTATTAAAATTCAACTAAGAAAAGAAGGAAAAATAGGAAATGCTAATATGCTCCGCACCAAATTACATAAAATGACAAGAAAAGCTGAGCTACCACAAAAAATTGATAACCCTTTTGAATCAAAGCCTAGCGTGTGGTATAAGGAAATAAAACGAATTTGTGGAAAATCCCATAGTGGTGTTGATTTTTGTTCAGATTCTAATGATGAAACAGTTGCTAACCAGTTAAATGGTCATTTGGCCCGAATAATCCAGTCTTTCTCGCGTCTTGATGTAAAAAAAAAACAAACCAAAAGCATCAGAAAATTCCACATGATGGCGTACCTTTACCTACTATTTCTGAGGATCAAGTTTTTAGTAAAATAAAGAAACTTAAACGAATTAGTATAGCTCCCATAGATATTCCAATTGAACTTATAAAAGCACTTCCTGACAAATTGACTAAGCCACTAACACAAATTTTTAATTGAAATATCAACTTCTTCAGTTTACTCACAGATATTGAAAATGGGTTATGCTACTCCAATCCTCAGAAAAGATACTGAACTTAATTTCGATGATGAGGCCAATCACTTTGACCCCCTTGTTCAACATAATGTACGAAAGTTTTGTAGCAAATTGGCTAAAAGCTGAAGTTGAACCCCTCCTTGATCCTCATCAGTACGGTAACAGAAAGAATACATCAATATCCCATTATCTAGTCAGTCTTTTACATTTTATTTTTATGCATGTTGATGAGCCTGGTTAATGGCTAAACTTAAAAACAATTGATTTTAAAAAGGGTTTCGATTTGATTGATCATAACATTTTAATTTCTAAGCTTTTAATTAATTTTAGAAAAAATCCTGCTGTTGTGAAAATGATTCGGAGTTTTTAATAAATAGGTTCCAAATTTCAAAATATCAGAAGTCTTTCTATGAACCTTAGCCAGTTATTTGGCGCGTACCTCAAGGTAACATTCTAGGTCCTATTCTTTTTCTAGTTATGATCAATGATATTGCTAATGATTGTGAAGACCGTTGGGAATATTTTGACGACCTTACCCCTTGGAGAAATTTGTGAAGCCAATGAATGTAGCCAAAGCTCAAATTTTAATTAATAACGTAAAGACTAAAGCTTCCAGTTCAAATTTGACAGTAAATGACAGTAAGTCTTCAATTTTAACTATTTCATTTTTAAATTCTTCTAAGCCAAATTTTCCACCAACTATCTCCGATTCTCTTAAAGCCAGGAAGATTAAACTCTTGGGAGTTATTATTACCAGTGATTTAAAATGGGAGCAAACACATATAGTCTAGTAAAAAGGGGCAATGCTGGGCTGCAGATGCTAAAGCTTATGTCTAAACATGGCGCCCCTGCAGATCCTTTCCTACGAATATTTACATCTTTTATTATTCCAATACTGGATAATACAGCTCCTTTATGGCATTTTGGACTGACGGCTGAGCAATGCGCCAGGCTTGAAAGAGCTCAGAAAAGAGATCTAATGATAGTATCGAAGCAGGCAGAAATGTCGCATGAAGAGCTGCTGACAAAGTTTAAAATACAAACTTTAAAAAAAGAAGAGATAAACTCTGCATGGTTTTCGAAAGAATATCTGTGTACCCCAATCCACAAAACCCTTCCCCCCTTTCAATCCACAACAAAACGACTCCCTCGCAGGGTTGCAGTGCCTGTTGAGAAACTTCAGCCGGTACGCTGTGCCCACCAGCGATTAGCAAAAAGTTCTATACCTAGTTTTGTAAATATTTGTTACGAAAATCAGGAGGATTGATTAGTGTTTTGTTTTTTAATATTCGCTTTTTAATTTGACTATACCAAAGAAATTTGACAGTGCCATGAAGATTTGGGTGAAAATAAAAGTTTATCTATCTATCAAACAGTTCGTGGTAACGAACTGTAAGTAAGGAGCGACCCGGCTCAATGGTAACCGAAATTCTAGAAAACGGTATTTTGATACAAATAGATACATCAAAAGAATCAGATTTTGATGCTGATTTCAAATATATAAGTTTCATTAAGTTTAATCGTACCTATCAAAAGTTAGGTGCCTGAGAAAATTTGGCTGATTTTTGAAAAAAGGAGGAAAGACCCCCTAAAAATTATAGAACCTTAATGAAAATCACACCATCATATTCAGTGTATCAGAGAACCCTACTGTAGAGGTTTCAAGCTCCCATCTACAAAAATGTGGAATTTTGCATTTTTTGCAAGAAAAAAGATCACGGGTGCGTGTTTATTTGTTTGTTTTTTTTCCCAGGGGTGATCGTATCGACCCAGTTGTCCTAGAATATCGTGGGAGGGCTCATTGGAATGGAAATTAAAAGTTCTAGTGCCCTTTTAAAGTGACCAAAAAAAATGGAGGGCAACTAGGCCCCCTCCCACGCTCAGTTTTTTCCCAAAGTCACCTGATCAAAATTTTGAGATAGCCATTTTGTTCAGCATGCTCGAAAATATCATAAGTATGTCTTTTAGGATGACTTAATCCCCCGAAATTCCCGGGGGGAGGGCTGAAAGTTATGAACTTTACCCAATGTTAACATATAGTATTGGTTTTTTGGAAGTATACAGACGTTTTCAGGGGAGATTTTTCCTGGTAGTGGGGGGGGTGGTTCGGGGGTTATATGGGAGGATCTTTCCATGAAGGAAGTTTTCATGGGGGAAGGGACATTGCTATGAAGGGGACGCCGGACTTCCCAGCATTATTTAAAGCAAGATCAGAAATTTAATATAAAAAAACAACTATTTCAACTGCAATAGCAGCAACGTCGAAACTTCAAACGAACAGAAAATATTACATATATGATTGGGTTCACCCCCTAGTCAATACCTTGCTCTTTAAGCCAAAGATTTTTTAGTACTTTCATAAGAGGTATTTATTCTAACTAACGGCCTTTGTGATTAAGCGGTCATTTTTAAATTGGAACAAAATTCGAATTTTCGCTTAAAGAGCAAGGTATTGACTAGGGGGCGAACCCCCTAATAAACAAATTAAAAATATATGAATATAGAAGTTCGCTACGTAAGTTAATTCGTAAGTTACGTATATTTATTACTAATAAAAACGTTCGTAAATATAATTAAACAAGTTTCGAGAAAGCCATTTAACTAAATAAAAGTAAATTAATATGAAAATATTTTTTTAGTTTTTCATGTACGGTGAGCAAAGATCAAAACCTGCATTTATTCGAAAAAATTCAAAAATTAAATAAAACAAACAAGTTTTTTAAACTTAAAGTAAGGAGCGACAATAAAACTTAAAACGAACAGAAATTATTCCGTATATGAAAGGGGCTGTCCCCTCCTCAACGCCTCGCTCTTTACGCTAAAGTTTTACTCTGTCTCACAACTTTATTTTTTAAAACAATAAAAAACTTTAGCGTAAAGGGCGAGGCGTTGAGGAGGGGACAGCCCCTTTCATATACGGAATAATTTCTGTTCGTTTTAAGTTTTATTGTCGCTCCTTACTTTCAGTTTAAAAAACTTGTTTTTTTTATTTAATCTATCAAGGAGCGACCCGGCTCAATAGTAAACAAAACTCTAAAAAACAGAATTTTTATACGAATAGATACATCAAAAGAATTGGATTTTTATGCTGATTTCAAATATATAAGTTTTATCAAGCTTAGTTACCCATCAAAAGTTAAGAGCCTAAGAATATTTGCCTTATTTGTGAAAATGGATGAAAACACCCCCTAAAAGACATAGAATCCTACTGAAAATCATACCATCAGATTCAGCGTATTAGAGAACACTACTGTAGAGGTTTCAAGCTCCTATATGCAAAAATGTGGAATTTTGTATTTTTTGCCAGAAGAAAGATCACGGATGCGTGTTTGTTTATTTATTTATATATTTTTTTTTCTTGAATGTTTACTATAATTGGAACATAAGGAACATAGGAGCATAGTTTAATTAGAACAGGAAGCTTTTTTAAAACTGCTAACAGCTTTAGCTTAAAGAGCAAGGTATTGAGGAGGGAGCGACCCTTCATACCCGGAATAAATCGGCCAAAATTAATATGCAAATGCGTTTTAATTTTTCATGTTCGGTGAGCCAAATTCGAACCTGCATTAGTTGAAAAACGTTCAGAAATTAAATAAAAAAAAAATGTTTTTAACTGAAAGTAAGGAGCCACATTAAAACTTAAAACGAACAGAAATTATTCCGCATATGAAAGGGATTGTCCCCTCCTCAACACATCGCTCTTTCGGCTAAAGTTGGACTCTTTTTCACAACTCTACTTTTTAAAACAATAAAAAACATTAACATAGAGAGCGAGGCGTTAAGGAGGGAACAGCCACTTTCATATATGGAATAATTTCTGTTCGTTTTAAGTTTTAATGTCACTCCTTACTTCCAGTTAAATTTTTTTTTAATTTAATAATAAGCGGAAAGGAAGTTATGTTAGTTTAAGTTAGATTACTCAGTTTGACTGAGTGATACTCAGTTTGGCTTCCGCAAAGGTCACTCAACTACACATGCCGTGCAACAACCTATGTGATTTTGTGAATCAGTTCCTTGACATTGGAAAAATACCTCTCACTGTTTTTATAGATTCTAAAAAGGCATTTGATACGGTTGAATTTAGCATCATTGGCAGCGCAATAGTGCTGCCTAAGTATAGAACGATGTTGGCACAATATATTATTTATTTATTTGCTCATTTATCTTTTTTTCTTTGGACCAGGGCACTTCGTATCGAAGGAATTGTCGTAGACACTTAGAAAAGGGCCCATTCGATTGGAAATCGGAGCGGCTTGTGCCGTTTTTAACAGTCGAAAGTGATTGGAAGGCAGCTAACACCCCTTCCACGCCCACCATTAACCAAACAAATCTAATCAAAATTTTGAGATAGCCATTTTGTTCAGCGTAGTTGATTTCCAGATAGAAATTAACTTTTTGAGGAGGATACTCCCCCACAACCCTCAGGGCAAGGGTTGTAAGTTATGCCCTGGGGACATATAAGATTTTTATAGAAAGTGTTGTCGTAGAAACTTCAAAAAATACTCATTCGATAGGAAATTCAAAGGGCTAGTGCCCTTTTTAATGGTCGAAAGTGATTGGGGGGGGGGGGGGGCAACGAACCGCCTCTCACGCCCACCTTTTCCCAACCACAACCAATCAAAATTTTGAAATAGCCATTTTGTTCAACGTAATTGAAGGTTACATAATTTAGATCTTTGTGGATGACAACCCCCCACAGCCCTCGGAGGAAGGGTTGTAAGTTATGCCCTGGGGAAAAATAAGGTTTTTATAGAAAGTGTTGTCGTAGAAACTTCAGAAAGGGCTCATTTGATTGGAAATTGATTTGGCTAGTACCGTTTTAAATAGTCGAAAGTGATTGGAAGCAACAAACACCCCTTCCACGCCCACCATTTATCCAAACAACTCGAATCAAAATTTTGAGATAGCCATTTTGTTCAAAGTAGTTGAAACATCCGGAAATTATGTCTTTGAGCATGACACTCCCCCACAGCCCTCAGGGTAATTATACCCTGGGAGCATATAAGGTATTTATTGAAAGTTTTGTCATAAAAACTTAAAAAAGGGCTCATTCGATTGGAAATTCAAAGGGCGAGTGCCATTTTTAATAGTCGAAATTGATTTGAGGGCAACTAATCCCCCCCCCCCCCACTCATGCCCATCTTTTCCCCAAATACATCCAATCAATATTTTTAAACAGCCATTTTGTTCAACGTAGTTAAAAGTTTAAGAAAGTAGGTCTATGAGGATGATAGCCCCCTCAGAGCCCTCGGGGCAAGGGTTGTAAGTTATGCCCTTGGGGCAGATAGGGTTTTTATAGATAGTGATGTTTTAGAAACTTCAAAAAGGGTTCATTCAATTGGAAATTAGAAGGGCTTTTACCCTTTTTAATAATCAAAAGTAATTGGAGGATAACTAGCACCCTTCTCAAACCTGCTATTTCCCTTAAGATGTACCATCAAAATATTGAGAAATCTATTTTTTTTGATGCAGTTAAAAAGTTCGGAAATTATGTTTTTGAGGATGACACTCCCCCCACAGCCCTCAAGGCAAGGGTGGGAAGTTATGCCCTAGGGTGATATAAAGTTTATATAGAAAGCATTTTCGTAGAAAATTCAAAAAGGATTCATTCAATATGGAAATTGAAACGGCTAGGGCCCTTTTGAACAGTCGAAAGTGATTGGAGGGCAAAAGTAACTCAACTATACATGCGGTGCAGCACTTATGTGATTTTGTGAATCAGTAGCCTTGATATTGGAAAAATACCTCTCACTGTTTTTATAGATTCTAAAAAGGCATTTGATACTCTTGATTTTTATCATAGGCAGCGTAATATCGCTGCCAAAGTATGGAACGATGTTGGCACAATGTATTATTTATTTATTTTTTTGTTTATTTCTTTTTTTTTCTTTAGACCAGGGCACTTCGTATCAAAGGAGTTGTCGTAGAAACTTGGAAAACGGCTCATTCGATTGGAAATTCGTGTGGCTTGTGCCGTTTTCAGTGATAGGAAGTCAGCTAACACCCCTTCCACGCCAACCATTTCCCCAAACACATCCAATCAAAATTTTTAGATAACCATTTTGTTCAACATAGTTGAAACGTCTGGAAATTATGTCTTTGAGGATGACAACCTCACAACCCTCAGAGCAAGGGTTGTAAGTTATGCCTTGTGGAATGTACGATTTTTATAGAAAGCGTTGTCGTAGAAACTTCAAAAAGGGCTCATTCGATTGGAAATTGAAAGGGCTAGTGCCCTTTTTAATAGCCAAAAGTTATTGGAGGGCAACTAACCCCCCTCTCACACCCACCATTTCCCAAAACACATCCAATCAAAATTTTGAGATAACAATTTTCTTCAATGTAGTTGAAAGTTCTGGAAATTAGGTCTTTGAGGATCACACGCCCCCCCCCCCTCAGCCCTCAGGGCAAGGGTTGTAAGTTATATGCCCTGGGGGCATATAAGGTTTTTATTGAAAGTGTTGTCGTAGAAACTTCAAAAGGACTCATTCGATTGGAAACTGAAAAGTCTAGTGCCTTTTTTAATAGTTGAAACTAATTGGAGAGGAACTAACGCCCCTCTCACGCCCACCATTTCCCCAAAGACATCCAATCAAAGTCTTGAGATAACCGTTTTGTTTAACGTAGTTGAAAGTTGTAGAACTTAGGTCTTTGACGATTACAACCCCCTGACAGCCCTCAGGGCAAGGGTTGTAATTTATGCCCTGGGGGCATATAAGGTGTTTATAGAAAGCGTTATCGTAGAAACTCAAAAAGAGCTCATTCGATTGAAAATGGAAAGGGCTAATGCCCTTTTTAATAGTCGAAATTGATTGGAGGGCAACTAGTCCCCCTTCCACGCCCACCCTCCCACTTTCCCATTATGTTTAAAATCTAAATGTTGCCATAAAATTAAATCAAAATGCACTGTATTAATGCTAAATCCCAAAAAGGTATCTCGGCAGTATCCTAAGAACGACTGAGGGTATTACGTTCAGACTTTCGGGGCTACTTCTGTTCTTAAAATTTAACCAAATCAAAATAGCTTAAGTGTATCCAAGCTATCAAAGAAAGTAAACAGATTTTTTTTTTGCGAATATTATCAAGTTTTCTATTTCACGTCAACAAGAGTAGGTATGAAACTAACACTAATATTTGTGTCAAAATTTTTAAAAGGGTGTGTGTTGTTAAGCCCCTAAAATGTTTTTTGACTCGTAAAAAGGTAACAAAAATGGATATAAACAAATTGCCTGTAGGTCCAGCTGTAGAAACAAAAAAGCATGCACATTGCCCTCATGTTGAACCTTGGCTTAAGGGACCATGGTATCCTCAAGAAAAGGATGTGGAATGTTAATTTGGGTTAATTTTTGTTAATTTCACCATATGGGCATAGAATGACGTAATCGACTAGAACAAATGGATTTCTGAGAAATTGATTACATAATCGGTAGAACCCTATCAGGAGGTCGTGATGGGAGTCCATATATGGGTATAGAATGACGTAATCGACTAGGACAAATGGATTTCTGAGAAAATGATTACATAATCGGTAGAAACCTTTCAGGAGGTCATGACGGGGGTCCATATATGGGCATAGAATGACGTAATCGACTAGGACAGTTGGAATATTTCAGTAGTGGTTTGTCATGGTTTACCTTGTCGCAGTTACATTCTCTTGATTTTTCAAAGTTCATTTTGAATTTCTTTCATTGAAATGCAAGAGTTGGAACATTTCAGTAGTGGTTTGTCGTGGTTTACCTTGTCACAGTTACATTCTCTTGATTTTTCAAAGTTCATTTTGAATCTTTCGTTGAAATGCAAGAGTTGGAATATTTCAGTAGTGTTTTGTCGTGGTTTACTTTGTCACAGTTATATTCTTTTAATTTTTAATAGTTCAATTTGGATTCATTTCATTGAAAAGCAAGAGTTGGATTATTTCAGTCATGGTTTTTTGTGGTGTACCTTACCACAGATGCTTTTGCACTATTTATCATCGTTCATTTTGAATTTCTTTGGTTAAAATGCATGAGTTAGAATATTTAAATAGTGTTATGTAGTGGTTTAACATTTAAAAGATAGATAATCTTGATTTTTACAAGTTCATTTTCAATTTCTTTCGTTGAAATGCAAGAGTTGGAATATATCAGTAGTGTTTTGTCGGGGTTTACCTTGTCACAGTTACATTGTCTTGATTTTTCAAAGTTCATTTTGGAATTTCTTTCATTGAAATGCGAGAGTTAGAATATTTCAGTAGTGTTTTGTTGTGCTTTACCTTGTCACAGTTACATTCTCTCGACTTTTCAAAGCTCATTGTGGATTTCTTTCGTTGAAATGTGTTTTGTTGTGCTTTACCTTGACATAGTTACATTGTCTTGATTTTTCAAAGTTCATTTGGATTTTTTTCGTTGAAATGTAAGAGTTGGAATATTTCAGTAGTGTTTTGCTGTGATTTACCTTTTCACAGTTACATTCTTTTAATTTTTCAAAATTCATTTTGGATTTCTTTCATTGAAATGCAAGAGTTAGAATATTTCAATAGTGTTTGTCGTGGTTTACCTTGTCACACTTACATGCTCTTGATTTTTCAAAGTTAATTTTGGATTTCTTACATTGAAGTGCAAGAGATGAAATATTTCAGTAGTGTTTTGTTGTGATTTACCTTTTCACAGTTACATTCTTTTAATTTTTCAAAATTCATTTTGGATTTCTTTCATTGAAATGCAAGAGTTAGAATATTTCAATAGTGTTTGTCGTGGTTTACCTTGTCACACTTACATGCTCTTGATTTTTCAAAGTTAATTTTGGATTTCTTACATTGAAGTGCAAGAGATGAAATATTTCAGTAGTGTTTTGTTGTGCTTTACGTTGTCACAGTTACATTCTCTTGATTTTTCGAAGTTCATTTTGGATTTCTTTCATTGAAATGCAAGAGTTGGAATATTTCAGTAGTGTTTTGTTGTGGTTTACCTTGTCACACTTACATTCTTTTGATTTTTCAAAGTTCATTTTGGATTTCTTTCCTTGAACTGCAAGAGCTGGAATATTCCAGTAGTGTTTTGTCATGCTCTACCTTGTCACAGTTACATTTTCTTGATTTTTCAAAGTTCATTTTGAATTTTTATTCATTGAAATGCAAGAGCTGGAATATTTCAGTAGTGTTTTGTTGTGGTTTACCTTGTCTCACTTATATTTTCTTGATCTTTTGAAGTTCATTTTGAATTTCTTTCATTGAAATGTAAGAGTTGGAATACTTCAATTGTGTTTCGTCGTTGTGTACCGTGTCAAAGTTACATTCTTTTTATTTTTCAGAGCTTATTTTGAATATCTTTGGTTGAAATGTAGAGTTGGAACATTTCAGTAGCGTTTTGTCGTGGTTTACTTGGTCATAGTTACATTTTCATGATTTTTCAAAGTTCATTTTGAATTTCTTTCTTTTAAATGCAAGAATTGGAATATTTCAATAGTGTTTTAGCATGGTTTACCTTGTCCCAGTTACATTTTCGTGATTTTTCAAAGTTCATTTTGGATTTCTTTCATTGAAATGTAAGAGTTGGAATATTTCAGTAGTGTTTTGTTGTGGTTTACCTTGTCACAATTACATTCTCTTGATTTTTCAAAGTTTATTTTGATTTTCTTTCGTTGAAATGTAAGAGTTGGAATATTTCAGTAGTGTTTTGTCGTGGTTTACCTTGTCACAGTTACATTCTCTTGATTATTCAAAGTTTATTTTGAATTTTTTTCGTTGAAATGCAAGAGTTGGAATATTTCAGTAGTGTTATGTCGTTGTTTACTTTGTCACAGTTACATTCTATTGATTTTTAAAAGTTCACTTTGAATGTCTTTCCTTGAAATGCAAGAGCTGGAATATTTCAGTAGTGTTTTGTAGTGGTTTACTTTGTCACAGTTACAATTTCTCAATTTTTCAAAATTTATTTTGAATTTTTATCGTTGAAATGTTAGGGCTGGAATATTTCAGTATTGGGTGGTCATGGTTTATCTTGTGTCACTTACATTTTCTTGATTTTTCAAAGTTAATTTTCGATTTCTTTCATTGAAATGGAAGAGTTGGAATATTTCAGTAGGGTTTTCTTTTGCTCTACCTTGTCACAGTTACATTCTCTTGATTTTTCAAAGTTCTTTTTGGATTTATTTCGTTCAAATGGAAGAGTTGGAATATTTCAATAGTGTTATGTCGTGGTTTACCTTGGCACAGTTACATTCACTTGATTTTTCAAAGTTAATTTCGGATTTCTTTCTTTGAAATGCAAGAATTGGAATATTTAAGTAGTGTCTTGTTGTGGTTTACCCTGTAAAGCTTACATTTTCTTGATTTATCAAAGTTCATTTTGGATTTCATTCATTGAAATCCAAGAGTTGGAATATTTCAGTAGTGTTTTGTAGTGGTTTACCTAGTCACAGTTACATTCTATTGATTTTTCAAAGTTCATTTTGGATTTCTTTCGTTGAAATGCAAGAGTCGGAAATATTTCAGTAGTGTTTTGTCGTGGTTTACCTTGTCACAGTTACATTCTCTTGATTTTTCAAAGTTCATTTTGGATTTCTTTCATTGAAATGCAAGAGTTGGAATATTTCAGTAGTGTTTAGTCGTGGTTTACCTGGCCACACATAAATTCTCTTGATTTTTCAAAGATCATTTTGGATTTCTTTTGTTGAAATGCAAGAGTTTGAATATTTCAGTAGTGTTCTGATGTGGTTTACCTAGTCATAGTTACATTCTCTTGATTTTTCAAGGATCATTTTGAATTTAATTCATTGAAATGCAAGAGTTGGAATATTTCAGTGGTGTTTTGTCGTGGTTTACCTTGTCACCGTTACATTCTCTTGATTTTTCAAAGTTCATTTTGAATTTTTTTCAATGAAAGGCAAGAGTTGGAATATTTCACTAGTGTTTTGTTATGGTTTACCTAGTCACTGTTACGTTCTCCTGATTTTTCAAAGTTCATTTTGGATTTCTTTCATTGAAATGCAAGAGTTGGAATATTTCAGTAGTGTTTTGTCATGGTTTACCTTGTCACAGTTATATTCTCTTGATTTTTCAAAGTTCATCTTAGATTTCTTTCGTTGAAATGCAAGAGTTGGAATATTTCACTAATGTTTTGTATCTGGGTTGGTTTTTTACAAGTCCAAGAATTTGTCTTTGTTGGTTTGAATGTCTAAAGTGCATGTCTTTATCTGTTTATATGTCTGAATCTATTAGATTAGATGTCAGGGTTGGTTTTTGGTTAGGTTTGGTTAGTTAAGTTAGGTTAGCTAAGTTAGGTTAGGCTAGCTAGTATGCATTTCTCCATGTTTAAGTTAGGTTAGGTGGAGGTTAACTTATCATGAGCGCTAATGATAAGCTAACTTAACCTAACTATAACATGGTACAAAGTCGACATAGGGGATTTTCCGGCAAGTATGGCTAGGTTAGGCTAGATCAAGTTAGGTTAAGTTAGGTTAGCCTACGTACGCGTGCGTACGTAGGCTAACCTAACCTAACTAACCTAACCTAACTTGATCTAGCCTAACCTAACATAACCTTACTCGCCGGAAAATCCCCCCATGTCGACTTTTTACCATGTTATAGTTAGGTTAAGTTAGCTTGTCATGAGCGCTCAAGATAAGCTATCCTAAACGAACTTAAACATGGAGAAATGTTTACTAGCTAACATAACTTAGCTAACCAAACCTAACCTAACCAAACACCAACCCAGACATATAAACAAATGATTCAGACATAGAAACAGAGAAAAACATGCACTTTAGACATTAAAACCAACAAAGACAAATTCTTGGACTTGTAAAAAACCTACCCAGATACAAAACATTAGTTAAATATTCCAACTCTTGCATTTCAAAGAAAGTAATCTAAGATGAACTTTGAAAAATCAAGAGAATGTAACTGTGACAAGGTAAACCACGACAAAACACTACTGAAATGTTCCAACTCTTGCATTTCAATGAAAGAAATTTAAAATGATCTTTGAAAAATCAAGAGAATGTAGCTGTGACTAGGTAAACCGCATCAAAACACTACTGAAATATTCCAGCTCTTGCATTTCAACGAAAGAAATCCAAAATGATCTTTGAAAAATCAAGAGAATGTAAGTGTGCCAAGGTAAACCACAACAAAACACTACTGAAATATTCCAACTCATGCATTTCAATGAAAGAAATCTAAAATGAACTTCGAAAAATGATGAGAATGTAACTGTGACAAAGTAAACCACGACAAAATACTACTGAAATATTTCAGCTCTTGCATTTCAATGAAAGAAATCCAAAATGAACTTTGAAAAATCAAGAGAATGAAACTGTGACTAGGTAAACCACAACAAAACACTACTGAAATATTCCAGCTCTTGCATTTCAACGAAAGAAATTCAAAATGATCTTTGAAAAATCAAGAGAATGTAACTGTGACAAGGTAAACCACAACAAAACACTACTGAAATATTCCAACTCTTGCATTTCAACGAAAGAAATCCAAATTGATCTTTAAAAAATCAAGAGAATTTAAGTGTGGCAAGGTAAACCACGACAAAACACTACTGAAATATTCCAACTCTTGCATTTCAATGAAAGAAATCCAAAATTAACTTTGAAAAATCAAGAGAATTTAACTGTGGCAAGGTAAACCATGACAAAACACTACTGAAATATTCCAACTCTTGCATTTCAACGAAAGAAATACCAAATGAATATTGAAAAATTAAGAGAATGAAACTGTGACAAGGTAAACCACGACAATACACTACTGGAATATTCCAACTCTTGCATTTCAATGAATGAAATTTAAAATGATCTTTGAAAAATCAAGAGAATGTAACTGTGACTAGGTAAACCACATCAAAAAACTACTGAAATATTCTAACTCTTGCATTTCAACGAAGAAAATCCAAAATGATCTTTGAAAAATCAAGAGAATGTAAGTGTGGCAAGGTAACCCATGACAAAACACTACTGACATATTCCAACTCTTGCATTTCAATGAAAGAAATCCAAAATGAACTTTGAAAAATCAAGGGAATATAACTGTAACAAGGTAAACCACGACAAAACACTACTGAAAAATTTTCGACTCTTGCATTTCAACGAAAGAAATCAAAAATGAACTTTGCAAAATCAAGAAAATGTAACTTTGACTAGGTAAACCACATCAAAACACTACTGAAATATTCCAACTCTTGCATTTCAACGAAAGAAATTCAAAATCATACTTTGAAAAATCAAGAGAATTTAACTGTGGCAAGGTAAACCACGACAAAACACTACTGAAATATTCCAACTCTTGCATTTCAATGAAAGAAATCCAAACTGAACTTTGAAAAATCAAGAGAATGTAACTGTGACAAGGTAAACCATGACAAAACACTACTGAAATATTTCCGATTCTTGCATTTCAACGAAAGAAATCCAAAATGAACTTTGAAAAATAAAGAGAATGTAACTGTGACAAGGTAAAGCACTACAAAACACTACTGAAATATTCAAACTCTTTCATTTCAATGAAAGAAATCCAAAATGAACTTTGAAAAATCCAGAAAATGTAAGTTTGACAAGTTAAACCACAACAAAACACTACTGAAATATTCCAACTCTTGCATTTCAAAGAAAGAAATCGAAAATGAACTTTGAAAAATCATGAGAATGTAACTGTGACAAAGTAAACCACGACAAAACACTACTGAAATATTCCAATTCTTGCATTTCAACGAAAGAAATCCAAAATGAACTTTGAAAAATCAAGAGAATGTAACTCTGACAAGGTAGAGCACAACAAAACACAACTGAAATATTCAAACTCTTGCATTTCAATTAAAGAAATCGAAAATGAACTATGAAAATTCTTGAGAATTTAACTTTGACTAGGTAAAGCACGAAAAAACACTACTTAAACAGTCAAACTAGTGCAATTCAATGAAAGAAATCCAATGAAATCATTCTATAAATTTTAAAACGTCACTGACACATGGTACACCATGACCGGCCACTACGGAAATATTCAAATTCCTACATTGAAATGAAAGAAATTAAAAATTAACTTTGAAAAAATAAAAGAATGTAATTTTGACAAGATAAAATAAAATAAAACACTTCGGAAATATTCCAACTCTCGCATTACAATTAAATCAATTCCAATTGAACATTGAAAAATCAAGAGAATGTAACTGTGACAAAGTAAACAACAGCAAAACAACACTGAAACACTACCACTCTTGCAGTTCCATAAAAGAAATCCGAATTGAATATTGAAAAATTAAGAACATGTCACAATGACAAGGTAAGCCACAAAAAAACACTACTGAAATATTCCAATTCTTGCATTTCAATTAAATAAATTCAAAATGAACTTTGAAAAATCAAGAAAATGTAACTGTGACAAGGTAAACCACAACAAAACACTACTGAAGTATACCAACTCTTGCATGTCAATGAAAGAAATTCACAATTAATTTTGAAATATCAAGAAAATGTAACTGTGACAAGGTAAACCCCTACAAAATACTACTGAAATATTCCAACTCTTGCATTTTAATAAAGAAAATTCAAAATAAACTTTAAAAAATCAATAGAAAGTAACTGTGACAAGGCAAACCACGACAAAACACAACTCAAATATTCCAACTCTTACATTTCAATGAAAGAAATTCAAAATGAAATTAGAAAGATCAAGAAAATGTAAGTGTGACAAGGTAAACCACAACAAAACACTACTGAAATATTCCAGCTCTTGCATTTCAATGAAAGAAATCCAAAATTAACTTTGAAAAATCGAGAAAATGTAACTGTGACAAGGTAAAGCATGACAAACCACAACTGGAATATTCCAACTCTTGCAGTTCAAGGAAAGAAATCCAAAATAAACGTTGAAAAATCAAGAGAATGTAAGTATGAAAAGCTAAACCACAACAAAACACTACTGAAATATTCCAACTCTTGCATTTCAATAAAGGAATCCAAAATGAACTTCGAAAAATCAAGAGAATGTAACTGTGACAAGGTAAAGCACAACAAAACACTACTAAAATATTCCAACTCTTGCATTTCAATGAAATAAATCCACAATGAACTTCGAAAAATCAAGAGCATGTAACTGTGACAAGGTAAACCACGACAAACACTATTGAAATATTCTAACTCTTGCATTTCAATGAAAGAAATACAAAATGAACTTTGAAAAATCAAGAGAATGTAACTGTGACAAGTTAAAGCACAACAAAACACTACTGAAATATTCCAACTCTTGTATTTAAAAGAAAGAAATCCAAATGAACTTGGAAAAATCAAAAAAATGTAACTATGTCAAGGTAAATCACAACAAAACACATTTCAAAGAAAAAAATCCACAATGAACTTTGAAAAATCGAGAGAATGTAACTGTGACAAGGTAAAGCACAACAAAACACTACTGATATATTCCAACTTTTGCATTTCAATGAAGGAAATTCCAAAATGAACTTTGAAAAATCAAGAGAATGTAACTGTGACAAGGTAAACAACTACAAAACACTACTGAAATATTCCAACTGTTGTATTTCATGAAAGAAATTAAAAATGAACTTTGAAAAATCAAGAAAATGTTACTGTGTCAAGGTAAAGCACAAAAAAACACATTTCAACGAAAGAAATCAACAATGAACTTTGAAAATCAAGAGAATGTAACTTTGACATGGTAAACCACGACAAAACACTACTGAAATATTCCAACTCTTGCATTTCAATGAAAGAAATTCCAAAATGAACTTTAAAAAATCAAGAGAATGTAACTGTGACAAAGTAAACCAAGACAATACACTACTGAAATGTTCCAACTCTTGCATTTCACGAAAGAAATTCAAAATGAACTTTGAAAAATTAAGAAAAATTAACTGTGTCAAGGTAAAGCACAACAAAACACATTTCAACGACAGAAATTCAAAAATGAACTTTGAAAAATCAAGAGAATGTAACTGTGACACAGTAAACCATGACAAAACACTACTGAAATATTCCAACTCTTGCATTTCATGAAAGAAATTCAAACTGAACTTTGAAAAATCAAGAGAATGTAACTGTGACAAAGTAAACCTAGACAAAACACTACTGAAATATTCCAACTCTTGCATTTCACGAAAGAAATTCAAAATGAACTTTGAAAAATCAAGAGAATGTAGCTGTGACAAGGTAAACCACGATAAAACACTACTGAAATATTCAAACTCTTGCATTTCAACGAAAGAAAATCCAAAAGGAACTTTGAAAAATCAAGAGAATGTAACTGTGACAATGTAAATCACGACAAGACACTATTTAACTATTCCAAGTCTCGAATTTCATCGATAAAAATTTAAAATTAAGTTTGAAAAGCTAAGAGAGTGTAAGTGCGACAAGGTAAAGAATGAAATAAAACTGCTAACATAATCCATCTATTTCATTTCAACGATATAAAATCAAAATAAACTTTGAAAAATCAAGAAATTGTAACTGTGACATGGTAAAGCACAACAAAACACTATTGAAATATTCAAACTCTTGCATTTCAATGAAAGAAATCCACAATGACCTTTGAAAAATCAAGAAAATGTAACTGTGACAAGGTAAACCACAACAAAACACTACTGAAATATTCCAACTCTTTCATTTCATTGAAAGAAATCCACAATGAATTTTGAAAAATTAAGAGAATGTAACTGTGACAAGGTAAACCACGACAAAACACTACTGAAATATTCCAACTCTTGCATTTCAACGAAAGAAATTCAAAATGAAATTTGAAAAATTAAGAGAATGTAACTGTGACAATGTAAAACCACAACAAAACACTACGGAAATATTCCAACTCTTGCATTTCAACGAAAGAAATTCAAAATTAACTTTGAAAAATCAAGAGAATGTAACTGTAACAAGGTAAACCCCGACAAAACACTACTGAAATATTCCAACTCTTGAATTTCAACGAAAGAAATCGAAAATGAACTTTGAAAAATCAAAAGAATGTAACTGTGAAATGGTAAACCACGAGAAACCACTACTGAAATAATCCAACTCTTGCATTTCAATGAAAGAAATTCAAAATGAACTTTGAAAAATCGAGAGAATGTAACTGTGACAAGGTACACCACGACAAACCACTACTGAAATATTCCAACTCTTGCATTTCAACGAAAAAAATTCAATATGAACTTTGAAAAATCAAGAGAATGTAACTGTGACAAAGTAAACCACGACATAACACTACTGAAATATTCCAACTCTTGCATTTCAACGAAAGAAATTCAAAAGGAACTTTGAAAAATCAAGAGAATGTAACTGTGACCAGGTGAACCACGACAAACCACTACTGAAATGTTCCAACTCTTGCATTTCAATGAAAGAAATTCAAAATGAACTTTGAAAAATCAAGAGAATGTAACTGCGACAAGGTAAACCATGACAAACCACTACTGAAATATTCCAACTGTCTTAGTCGATTACGTCATACTATGCCCATATATGGACCCCCGTCATGACCTCCAGATAGGGTTCTACCGATCATGTAATCAATTTCTCAGAAATCCATTTGTCCTAGTCGATTACGTCATTCTATACCCATATAAGAACTCCCGTCACGACCTGCTGATAGGGTTCTACCGATTATGTAATCAATTTCTCAAAAATCCATTTGCTCTAGTCGATTACGTCATTCTATGCCCATATATGGACCCCCGTCACGACCTCCAGATAGGGCTCTACCGATTATGTAATCAATTTCTCAGAAATCTATTTGTCCTAGTCGATTACGTCATTCTATGCCCATATATGGACCCCCGTCACGACCTCCTGATAGGGTTCTAACGATTATGTAATCAATTTCTCAGAAATCCATTTGTCCTAGTCGATTACGTCATTCTATGCCCATATATGGACTCCCGTCACGACCTCCTGATAGAGTTCTACCGATTATGTAATCAATTTCTCAGAAATCCATTTGTCCTAGTCGATTACGTCATTCTATGCCCATATATGGACTCCCGTTACGACCTTCTGATAGGGTTCTACCGATTATGTAATCAATTTCTCGGAAATTCTCTTCCCTTCGATTACGGAATCAATTTCTCGGAAATCCTCTCCCCTCGAGGGATTCTATGCCCATATATGGAGTCCCGTCACGAGCTCATAAGGTTAAGTTAGGTTACACAATCAATTTCTCGGTAATCCTCTCCCCTCGAGGGATTCTATGCCCATATATGGTGTCCCGTCACGAGCTCATGAGGTTGGGTTAGGTTACGCAATCAATTTCTTGGAAATTCACGTGTGCTAGATCAAAACATTCTCCCTACCGTCAATGCGCATGTGCAAACTTCACTCCAGAGACAATACACTTGAAAACAACAAATAAATCGACCTTGAAAAAAGGGGTCATTGATCTTGTACTCGCCGTATTTCCAAGTTCCCTGATCGGTCTAGAAAGAGGGTGTGGTTTTGTACTCGTGGAGTTTCACCCTCAAATCCTTTTCTAAATCATCTTCTAAAATGCCTCAAACTGTTTCACCCAAATAATCCCTAAACGTAATTTCTGCGTGTTCCGTTTGTTTTGGCATCCCTGCGCTGTCACATTTGAAATTCCTAGGAAACCCTTTCCCGCGTTAATCTCTTCATCTCATAGATCAAAACATTCTCCCCACCATCAATGCGCATGTGAAAACTTCGCCCGGAGACAATTCTCCTGGACGAACACCAACAAATCAATCGACCTTGACAACATCCATCAGACATTAATAAACTTCGCCCAGAGACAATTCTCCTGGACGAACACCAACAAATCAATCGACCATGACCTCATCCATCAGACATTAATAAACTTCGCCCGGAGACAATTCTCTTGAACGAACACCAACAAATCAATCAACCTTGACATCATCCATCAGAAATTATTAAACTTCGCCCGGAGACGATTCTCCTGGACGAACACCAACAAATCAATCTACCTTGACATCATCCATCAGACATTAATAAACTTCGCCCGGAGACAATTCTCCTGGACGAACACCAACAAATCAATTTCTTGGAAATCCATTTCCCCTAGGGAGTCTATGCCCATATATGGTGTGGGGTCACGAACTCATGAGGTTAGGTTAGGTTACACAATCAATTTCTCAGAAATCCATTTCCCCTAGGGAGTCTATGCCCATATATAGAGCCCCGTCGGCATTAAACTAAATTATAGATGTCAGCACGCAGTGTAATCAGGGCTGGTACCCCTTTTCCTACTTACAACCCAAAAATTTCAGCGGCAACATGCTTGCTTTTTGGCGTAATGTATATTTTGGCCCACATCTGCTGTTCCATACCAAATCAGCCTTTTAAAGCTATTATAAAAAAAAATCGAATTTTAGTTTATAAATTAATTTTAATAAAATAAGGTCCGAAATGAATAAATATAGTAACAAAAATATCATCTTAAAAATGACTAAAAAATGCTAAATCGGTCTTTGCATTCACTGGCATGAATGGTTTCATGATCACCGGTATGTTATTCATTCTTGATATCTCTAAAATCCTAGATGTCAGCTCTCAAGCTTTCTTCGCTTTCGATGACCTCATAATCCTCATGATAATCCACCTTTTTTGACATTGGTGGTGATCTCAGCAACCTGGGCTTATCAATTTCAATATGGCAGACGCAAGCAGTTGGAAACCGGAAAGCAGCCATCCGAGGGCAGGAATCTGGCTCGTCCTAAATACAAACAAAATTTCAATTTTCAATCTAATTAGTATCGAGCTATTGAAAAACCAAATTTCAGCAGGAAGTTATGACATATTATGTATCATCCTAGAATAAATTACCTAAAACTAGGCCTTACCTAATTATTACCAAAATTATATCGCCTACATTTATTAGTAAAGTATTACCAACTAGAAATTGCCTAAATTAATAAAAATATTACTATAATATTATCTAAAATTGTATATTACCTGAAATATAGACTACTACTTTTATTTGACTAATTTCTTTTTCGCATTTGATTTTAATTCATAGAAATGTGTTTATTTTCCCTTTCGAGTTTGGGTAATTTTTACACTTTTTGTTTTATTGCATTATTATTATTATTGTTACTCATATAAATACATTTTTGGCTTTGTCTGCTTTCGAAAGCCATTTTGATAATAAAAGTTTATTATATATTATTAAATTAAATTCAGATATTAGCAGGCATTGACGCTGCTTTTGATATCTTTGGTCGGCAAGTAGGGTCTGAGTAGGACCTGTAAACTAAAACAAAGCAGGGACTGGAAGTTACCATGTTTAGATCTATTTGGGGGCTACACCCATTTTGCTGGGGTGCGGTGGCACACAAACACATTGAAACACTGTTCTTGCTATAAGTTTTGGCGATGAAAATTTTAAAGTAAGGTATTTTCCATTTTTTTGAAGCTTTTTTTTTAATATGGCATATTTACTTTCTTTCAATTTATTGTTCTTTTGTATTCACATTTATAAGAAAACGCTACTTCAGCAGAGATTTTTTTGGAGGCCATAATTACCCATTAATTAAGTTCTATCTAAAGTTCCAATACTTTCTAGTGTCCCATTACAAAAAAATTGGTCCGCCCATATTTTAGTATGGGGATTTTTTGTTTCTGTCCTGGGAAAAAAAGAAGCTTTACAGTTCAGATTGACACTTGGACAGCTAGAAGAGATAACTTAAAAAAATAAAGCTAATTTATCATTGAAAATTTAAAGATGTTAAGAAAGGTTAGGCGTCTAATTAGACAGCTTTCGGATTCACTATTTGACAGTTAGGAAAAATAAATTTGACAAAATACCCTGACCTATCACCAAAAAACATACAGATTAAAAAAAGGTCAGTGGCTTAATTAGAAATAACTCATAAATACATAACATAATACAGTTTTTAGCCTTTACACTTTTTGGATGTCAATTCACGAAAACGTTTGGAAGGAGGGGGATCATATTTTTAAATGCAGATACATTTAAAAAAAGGTATTTCTCAAAATGTAGTTGTGGCAATTTTGCTTTTTTCGTTTTTTCATCGAAAATACAAAAAATTTTTTTTTTTTTTACAAATAAGGGCGGGGGGGAGGTATAAATTATCACTATTAATCAATTTTTTAGTTTCAAACATTTAGTTTCAGGCTATAGAAGAAATTTAATAATCCGAATTACATTGAAAATTTATAAAAACGACAAGCAAGGTTGTCAGATTTTTTGGATAATATTATCCAAATAGTAAATGTGAAATCTCAAAGGTAAATTAGGGCAAACACCTTTTTTTTTGAAGACTCAGCTAATGAGCTAATTTTATAGCTTTTATTTTGCTAAAGTGACCAGATTTCTTATAAATATAATTAACCAAATTAAATTTTTACCAGCTCAATTGGTGGAGACTAGCCCAGTCTGGCAATACTGACTGCAAGAGGACAGCATATTGTCCCTCTCATGCCAAAGGTCGTATTTGACATTTTCATACTTCTAAGGTATTTGCCAAAACCCATTTTCTAAGCAGTTCTCAAGATGAGGTTCAGCAGGATAATATAGATCAGGAGGACTGAAGTAAAATTGAGCTTACATTGCCCTACAGACTCTCCCTTTGAGAGACGCCCAGCAAACAGTTTTTAGCAGTTATTTCAGAAGTTTAAAAATGGCTGATACTTCCTTTAGGCATAGTAGCTGTGATACATAATTCCCAACGATTTCCAAAGGTTTACTAAGAAGATGCAAGCATTGATGACAATTTTATTGCTCAATATATAAACACTATTTAAGTTACTAAAGCATTAGTAAAAAGTAAAGAATTTATTAGTAAAGAATTAGTAATGAGTAAATTAGCAATTAGTAATTAGTATTTATTAGTAAAGAATTAGTAAAAAGTAGCACAATGGGAAACGTCAATAAAAATTTTTAAATGTCAGAGAATTTCCAAACCCTGAAGTGCTTTCATCCTTTCAATCACAAGAACAACCAAAAATTCTTTATCCGTCATTTCCGTTTAAGTAACTGTTTTGACAACCTTCCAAGAACTTCCAAAAGATTTAGTTAGTTCTTAATCTTATTCAAGGGTAATCTGGGACCTCAGGCCTTTTCTTTCCCTTTCCTGCCAGCTATTTAGGAAAGCTATTCTAAGACTACAGTCGCTTTCCATTATGACATTTTATCTAAATTATGTTGTTGTAAGATAATATTTTAGCTATAGTGGATATAGTTTAAGGTTAAATCAGACAAGGTAGATAAATTTATTGTAATATTGCACATTCATCAGTTCACTAAAAGAAGAAAAAAGATTGAATAGCTGGAATTCGTTGGCTCAAGCATTACCTTGTGCAAAGATTATATTGCAAAATTTCAATGGTCACCTCTAAAAAATGGCAGCACAAAAGGAAAATTCAATTCTAAGTAAGTAAGAATGCATAACCAACAAATTATACAAATTACAGGAATATATTTTTGTGCTCCATTGGTAGCCTGAGAAACTGTCCTAACCTTTCAACGCTTGCTGAACACTTATCACTTATTATATGTACCATCCATTTCTCATCAAACTTACTCTCTCTACACTGTCTTTCGACACCCACTTAGTCTTTTTAAAGGAAGAACTTTAATAAGAAACAAAAATAGTTAATTTTTGTTAAACTTAAAAGTCAGAGAGATTTTGGAGACCCAAATTTATTTTCGGGTAAAAAAAAAATCAGGAATAATAGAAGCACTGCATTAAATGAAATAAAGGACACTAAACAGAGAGCTTAATTACAAAGGGAACACAAACTTGGCTGTAGTTACTGGCCCCTGCTTATGGCACTACCTAGCCGCCAAAATATCTGAAAGTTGGCGCGGTGCTGGGTTCTAAAACTTTGCTACACTCTTATGAATGCGAGGAATAATAAAAAAAATACCAGCCAAGTTTTTTTTTGTAAATGGGGACAAATTCAAAAAATTTTTTCCTGAGAAGCTAGCATTTGAAGAAAATAAATTTTTTTCTTACAGAAAAGCGTCATTAGTTATTGATATGCAAAAAATTTTTTATAGTTTTTTATATTTTGGTCTTCTAAGGGATGAAGATCGATATAAATTAAAAGTAAGAAAGAGAGAAAAAAGAAACACTTAGTGCTTTTATTTAAGATTTTTAAAATAATTTTAGAATTTTGCTGGGTTGCGCTAGATGGCGTTTTTCATTGCAAAGTGACGTCACATTCCCTCTCCTTTTAGCTTTTTAAATCTAAGAACAAATGCTATGCATATCTCTAGAAAACAGGAGTATCACTTATTTGATATAATTCTACAAAAAAGTTACCTGGTCCATAGCTATTAGAAGGTGCCAGCTATACTTTTGGGTACATCTAGAATTTTTACCACAATCCGACATCGCTTTGCAGGCTCCTGAAAAATAGAAAACATATTAATTTTGATTTTATTTTTATTATTATATTATTTTATATATTCTATTGTTTCAAAGTCAAATTCTGGGTGGTAACATTTAAAGTAAAGTTGTAGTAAAACTAGATTTAACTTGGAGGTTCTTTATGGTTTACACTGGATATTTTTTTAGGGTGTGTGAAGGGGGGGGGTGTAAAATAACGTAACTGGGGTACAGTGTTTGACCCCCTCCCCCCACGAAAATTTTGCCTGACTCGTGAAACGTCAAAACGTGATGCGTTCTTTGGAGATTTTTTTACCCCCCCCCCCCTGGACACGCCCTTGTTTGAATTACTTGGAATTCTTACTACCCACAGCCAGCTTTCTTGGGACAAAAATTTAGGTTAAAAAGAATATTCGGGAATACAGAAACTGCTTAAACTAATAACCTTAATTAAGTTATTTCTTAATTAGAGAGGATGTCTATTCGAAAATAAGCAAAGCTTTTCTTAAGTGGGTAGGACATTAAATGGGGTTTAATCAAGTTACCATATAGGAAAAACAGAAGTTTTCTTTAGAGACACCTTTTAAAACTAAAAAAAAACAAAAAAACAAGAATTAAGAAACATTATTTTAGACTGATGACTTTCAAACAGAATAGTAAAAATTAAGCCAAAAAAAAGCCAAACGAACTAATTAAAAAGCCAATTAATTAAAATCCAATCGAAATTTAAAAAAAAATTAAAATCCAATCGAACTAATGACTTAAATTTGCAAATTAATGAGGTAAGGAATAATCAAAACTTAAAATCAATTAAAGTCAATCAAGTGCTTTGTTGCTCAGGCCTAAGAAAAAAAATAAAATAAAAGTGGACTCTCCTGGTAGAATCAATTGCCAATTTAACATAGGTCGAGACAAAAGCAATATAAATAATACTAAATTTGAAAGTATGTTAAATTAATACAAATGAGGATTCAACAATGATAAAGGTCGTTGAAATCACACTTTTGATGCTAAAGAAAGATAAATGGTAGTTGGTCAAGTTGGTTTGGAGGCAGGTTTGAAAGAAGGGGAGGGGGAACAAAAAATGATGAAACATCAATTTACAAACAAACAAAACGTATCGATGGGATTGATATTAAGCTGGGTTTTATTAAGCTACCATCTACAAAAAGATAGGTTTCCTTTTAAAATTCATTCCCCATCCATGCTTAGATGATCCTCTCCACACTGAAATATTCCCCATATGCACGGTATTACTCCCTGGAAAATTTCCATCAAAAGTAAAATTGAGCAGCCAAAAGGAAAGAAAGACTAATGAAAAGAATAAAGAAAAGAAGGGGTTTCGGAATATTCTGCTCCTATTACGAAATACTGGTAGATTATATGGCGCGGAATATTCAATAGTAGGCTATTTATTGTTATAACTTTATTTTTTAATCCGTTTTTCGTAATTGTTTGGGTTGAGGGTTGAGTTATCACAAGAAGGAAAAACAAAGATTAAACAAAGAAAAATTGGAGAATAGGAGATTAGTGGCAACCGTGGAAGTGAATCGTCTGTGACGAGAAATTTTCCCGAGGTGGGATTTTTCGGGAAGACTTAGCCAGACACCCTTCAAGCATACTTCTCACCCTTGGAAAATAAAACATAATAATCGATAGCTAAGGCCTAGAAAACCTTTCTCCAGAGAGAAAGAGATCTCCCTGCACAGTGGAAAATCTAAATCGGACTACTTCTGGAACAAACTCCAGGCTATATCCCAGCTCATTTGAGGTCCTATAAACTTGCTGTGGGCAGAGACACCAATTTGGGAGATCATACTCACATCCATAGATTTTTTTTACCCCCGTAGGTTTTAAAAAATAGACTTTTTATATTTTCAATGGGAAACTCTGTTTTTTAGTTTTTTTTTCACTGAAAAAATTGAAAAACAACCAAAATACACACCCCCCCTCACCCCCAATATTTTTCTGGGTGTGTGAGGAACACCTCTCATTTTAGGCACGAAAATTGAAAAAAAGCAATGTCAAAACTACCGATTAAGTTAATATATTATGTTCCTTACAGCGTATGCAATAATATCGATTTGAAAATAATTGGAAAATGAAGAAAATTAAGAGAAATTCAACTTAAAAATTGTATTTATTTCTGTCATTTCTTTCTGAAAATAAAATATGATTATTTGAATTGGTTTGATGGAAGTATATAAAGCGTTGTATGTTCATAAAAATCGTTTATGGATGTTTACGGAAAAAATCAGGATTCAACTTTTAATAAAAAGGGTCTCCATATGTGCTTATGCAGTTTTTGGTGGTAGGGGTGGGGTGCCAAATAACAAAAAATTGAAAAAAAAACTAGCAAAAGATAAGTTAAGAAGACCAAGATAAAGGAAGATAAAAGGTAATGAAAGATAAAAGAAGATAAAAGATAAAAGAAGATACGAATATAAAAGATACAGAAATATAAAAGATAATGAAAGATAAAAGAAGATACGAAGATAAAAGATAAAAGACCCAGAAAAAGATAAGCTAAGAAGACCAAGCTAAAGGAAGATAAATGAAGATAAAATATAAGAGAAGATACGAAGATAAAAGATAAAAGACCTAGCAAAAGATAAAAGATAAGACCATATAGCATAAAACAGCTAAATAAGGTGTAGCTTTCTTTTAAAGGTGCAGCTGTGTATAGGAATCAAAAGATTGTTAATATTGGAATTGTTAAAGATGGAAAGCGTTGTTTAATTAAACAAATCAATTTGGTTATTTATTTTCACGGTTCAACGTGGCACTTTGGCACGGTTCAACGGTTCACGGTTCAACGGGGCATGGTTCAACTTGGCACCATGGCACGGTTCGACGGTTTAACGTAGCACGGTTCCACGTGGCACAGTTCAACGGTTCATGGTTTAACGTGGCACCGTGACACGGTTCAACGGTTCACGGTTAAACATGGCACCGTGGTACGGTTCAACGGTTCACGGTTCAACGTGGCACCACTGACAGAATTGTGATACTGTCATAAAAACTTTTTAATTTTGAAACTACCAAATGATGAGTCTTAGGAAATCGAGGCTTCCAGATATGATATCTAAGATGTTTCCAGGGAACAAAAAGTGTTTTGATTTTGATGTCTTTGTTACTTTAGACATATAACAATCGCCACTAAATCTGATAACTCAATTTGTTGACACATTTCAACAGTACTCGCTTTTTACACCTACACATATTTAACTGAAATCTCGACATTCTCTTCCTTTTCCCAATCTAACTGATTCAATAGCTTTTACATCATGAATTGGTCTCCACCTTCCTAAAAAATCAAATTCTCAGCCTACTTCCATCGCGTTTCCGATTGTGTTGATAAAGGAAGTCCCCCGTCGCTAATAGTGTAAGTCAAGTGTTTTCCAAGAGCAGTCTCTAGCAAATACGATTTTCTAATGTCAAGGAATAGAAGTCTATCACTGGGGATTGAACATTCTTATGATCATCTTTGCTGACCGAACAAAAATAAGTGTGCGTGGTTAATTGTTTCTCTATGTAGTTGGTCCCAAGCCTCCCCCCGTTTATTTATACATCTTCATTCTTTCTTATTATCAACGGAGTTTATAGACCTCTTACTGCTTGGAGAAAATTTTGGAAGGTGGAGGAAAATAAATAGAAGTTATATTTGTAAAAAGTATGCTTTATCGGTTATCGTTTTATTATAAATGATTTATTTATTGTTAATATTATTGTAACCATACATCAATCACTTAAAAAAAAATTCCATCAATAACGATGTATCGGCACTGTGGGTGCGCATATATAGAGTCAATATTATCACTCGACGATAATTTTCATTTCTAAGTTATAACAATGATGTTATAACAATAATAAAGTAATAACAATGACAATTATCATTGTTTTATCGTCCTTTATGAATTATCATTTTAATATAGACTATTAACTAAATATTAAAATACATATAATAACATATTCATTCCTTATAAAATAAATAAAAATAATTGCCATGATCGGCAGCATATTACTACTATTGCTAGTACGAGTCTATTTTCATAAATGGAGAAAATTTTATTGTTTTTAAAATGTTTAAATCATTGTTTTATCGTTTATGAGGAATTATCATTTTATTACAGACTATTTATTTATTATTAAAATAATTATAATAATATATTCATTCCTTACTACTATTGCTAGTACAAGTCTATTTTCATAAATGGAGAAAATTTTAATTTGTAGATACGAAAAAAATAAACAACAATGATTGTTTTTAAAATGTTTATATCATTGTTTTATCGTTTTTAATGAATTATCATTTTGTTATAGACAATTTATTTATTATTAAAATAATTATAATAATATATTCATTCCTTACTACTATTGCTGGTACGAGTAAATTTTCATAAATGGAGAAAATTTAGTTTGTAGATACGAAAAAAATTAAACAACAATGAATATTTTTCCAATGTTTAAATCATTTTTTCATCGTCTTTGATGAATTATCATTTTATTATAGACTATTTATTTATTATTAAAATAATTATAATAATATATTCATCCCTTATAAAATAAATACCAATGATTCCCAAGAATGGCAGCATATTACTACTATTGCTAGTACGAGTCTATTTTCATAAATGGAGAAAATTTTAGTATGTAGATACAAAAAAATTAAACAACCATGATTATTTTTACAACGTTTAAATAAATTTTTTTTATCGTCTTTGACGAATTATCATTTTATTATAGACTATTTATTTATGATTAAGATAATTATCATAATATATTCATTCCTTATAAAATAAATACAAATGATTGCCAAGAATGGCAGCATATTACTACTGTTGCTAGTACGAGTCTATCATAGGCAGTTCGATAGCGCTGCCTAAGTAAAGAACGATGTGGGCACGATGTATTATTTTTTTCTCCATACTCGGGCACTTCGTATCGAAGGAGTTGTCGTAGAAACTTCAAAAAGGCTCATTCGATTGGAAATTGGAGTGGCTAGTGCCCTTTTTAATTGTCAAAAGTAATTGGAAGGCAACTAGCCCCCCCCCCACGCCCATAATTCCCCCAAACACATCCAATCAAAAATTTTGAGATAGCCATTTTGTTCAGCGTAGTTGATTTCCAGATAGAAAGTATGTTTTTGAGGAGGACACTCCCCCAAAACCCTCGGGGCAAGGGTTTTAAGTTATGCCCTGAGAGCATATAAGAACGATGTTGGCACAATGTATCAATTATTATTTTTTTACTTTAGACCAGGACACTTCATATCGAATAAGTTGTCGTAGAAACTTCCAAAAGGCGTCATTCAATTGGAAATTGGAGTGGCTTATTCCCTTTTTAATAGTCAAAAGTGATTGGAAGGCGACTAACAACCCTTCCGCGCCCACCATTTCCCGAAACACATACAGTCAAAATTTTGAGATAGCCATTTTGTTCAGCGTAGTGGATTTCCACATAGAAATTATGTTTTTGAGGAGGACACTTTTGAGGAGGTGTAAGTTATGCCCTGGGGGCATATAAGGTTTTTATAGAAGGCGTTGTCGTAGAAACTTCAAAAAAGGCTCATTCGATTTGAAATTCAAAGGACTAGTGCCCTTTTTTATAGTTGAAAGTGATTGGAGGGCAACTAGCCCCCCCCCCCCCCGCACGCCCATCATTCCCCTAAACACATCCGATCAAAATTTTGAGATAGACATTTTGTTCAGCGTAAATGATTTCCAGATAGAAATTATTTTTTTGAAGAGAACACTCCCCCACAGCCTTCAGGGCAAGGGTTGTAAGTTATGCCCTGGGGGCATATAAGGTTTTTATAGAAGGCGTTGTCGTAGAAACTTCAAAAAAGGCTCATTCGATTGGAAATTCTAAGGGCTAGTGCCGTTTTTAATAGTCGAAATTGATTGGAGGGCAACTAACCCCCATCTCACACCCACCTTTTCCCCAAACACATCCAATCAAAATTTTGAGATAGCCATTTTACTCGACGTAGTAGTAAGTTCTGTAAATTTGGTCTTTGAGGATGACAACCCCCTCAGAGCCCTCAGGACAAGGGTTGTAAGTTATGCCCTGGGGCATGTAAAGTTTTTATAGAACGCGTTGTCGTAGAAACTTCAAAAAGGGCTCATTCGATTAGAAATTGAAATGGCAAGTGCCCTTTTTAATAGTCGAAACTAATTGGAAGGCAACTAACACCCTTTCCACGCCCACCATTTACCCAAACACATCCAATCAAAATTACCCAAACACAATTTACCCAAACACATCCATTTTGTTCCACGCAGTTAAAGTTCAGGAAATTATACCTTTTAGCAGGACACTCCCCCACAGTCTTCAGGGCAAGGGTTATAAGTTATGCCCTGGGGGCTTGTAAGTTTTTATTGAAATCTTTATTGTAAAAACTTGAAAAAGGGCTCATTCGATTGGGAATTCAAAGGTTTAGTGCCCTTTTTAACAGTCAAAAGTGATTTGAGGGCAACTAGCCCCCCTCTCTGGCCTACCTTTTCCCCAAACACATTCAATCAAAATTTCTAGATAGCCATTTTGTTAAGTGTTGTGGATTTCCACATAGAAATTATGTTTTTTAGGAGGACACTTCCCCACAGCCGTCAGGGCAAGGGTTGTAAGTTATGCCCTGGGGGCATATAAGGTGTTTATAGAAGGAGTTGTTGTAGAAAGTTCAAAAAGGGCTCATTCGATTGGAAATTGAAATGGCTAGTGCCCTTTTTAATAGTCGAAAGTGATTGGAAGGCAACTAACACCCCTTCCACGCCCACCATTTCCCCAAACGTATCCAATTAAAATTTGTATATACCCATTTTGTTCCACGCAGTTTAAAGTTAAGGAAATTATACCTTTGAGAAGGATAATCCCCCCACAGTGGTCAGGACAAGGGTTATAAGTTATGTCCTGGAGTCATATAAGGTTTTTATTGAAATCTTCGTCGTAGAAACTTGAAAAAGGGCTCATTCGATTAGAAATTCAAAGGCCTAGCGCCCATTTTAATAGTCAAAAGGTATTAGAGGGTGACTAAACACCCACTCCCGCCCACCTTTTCCCCAAACCCATCAAATCAAAAATTTTAGATAGCTATTTTATTCAATGTAGTTGAAAGTTTTGGAAATTAGGTCTTTAAGGATGACAACCCATCCCCACCCAACCCTCAGGGTAAGGGGTGTAAGTTATGCCCTGGGAGCATGTAAGGTTTTTATAGAAAGCGATGTTGTAAAACATCACAAAGGGCTCATTCAATTGAAAATTGAAAGGGCTAGTGCCCTTTTAATAGTTGAAAGTGATTGAAGGGAATTAACCCCCTCTCACGTCCACCATTTACCCAAACACGTCCAATAAAAATTTCGAGATATCCATTTTGTTCAACGTAGTCAAAAGTTCTGGAAATTATGTCTTTTAGCATGATAACCCCATCAGAGCCCCCAGTGCAAGGGTTTTAAGTTATACCCTGGGGAAATATAAGGCTTATATAGAAATCTTTTGTAGAAATTTCAAAAGGGGCTCATTTGATTGGAAATTGAAATTGTCCTTTTTAATAGTCGAAAGTGATTGGAAAGTAATTAACCCCCTGTCACGCCCACCATTTTCCCAAAAACATTCAATCAAAGTTTGGAGATAGCCATTTTGTTCAACGTAGTTGAAAGTTCTGGAAATTAGGTATTTAAGGATGAAAAACCCCCAAGAGTGCCCAGGGCAAAGGTTGTAAGTTATGCCCTGGGGGCATATAAGGTTTTTAATGACAGAGTTGTCGTACAAACTTCAAAAGGGGCTCATTCAATTGGAAATTGAGAGGGATAGAGCCCTTTTTAATAGTTGAAAGTCATTGGTGGGTAACTAACCTCAATCTTACGTTCACCATTCCCCCAAACACATCCAATCAAAATTTTCACATAGCCATTTTGTTCAACGTAGTAGAAAGTTCTGGAAATCAGGTCTTTGAGGATGACAACCCCCAACCCTCAGAGCGAGGGTTGTAAGTTATCCCCTGGGGGCATATAAGGTTTTTATTGAAAGCGTTGTCGTAGAAACTTCAAAAGGGCTCATTTGATTGGAAATTGAAAGGGCTAGCCCCATTTTGAATAGTTGAAAGTGATGGGAGAAAGACTGACGCCCCTCTCACGCCCACCATTTTCCCAGACACATCCAATCAAAATTTTGAGATAGAAATTTTGTTTAACGTAGTTGAAAGTTCTGGAAATTAAGTCTTAAAGGATGACAACCACCCTCACATCCCTTAGGGTAAGGGTTGTAATTTATGCCCTGGGGGAATATAAGGTGCTTATAGAAAGTATTGTCATAGAAACTCAAAAAGGGCACATTCGATTGGAAATCGAAAGGCCTAGTGCCTTTCAATTTCCTTCGATATCCGCTCATTCGACTGGAAATCGATAGGCCGAGTGCCTTTCGATAATTTTGTGATAACAATTTTGTTTAACGTAGTTGAAAGTTCAGGAAATTATGTCTGAGGATGACAACCACCCTCACAGCCCTTAGGGTAAGGGTTATAATTTATGCCTTGGGGACATTTAAGGTGTTTATAGAAAGTGTTTTCGTAGAAACTCAGAAAGGGCTCATTTAATTCGAAATTAAAAGAACTAGTGCCAATTTTAATACTCGAAAGTGGTGGGAAGGCTTGACATTTTTATAGTAAAGATAGATGTGGGTATAAAGTATTATTTTTTTGTTGTTGTTGTTGTTTATACCAGGGCACTTTGTATCGAAGGAGTTGTCGTAGGAACTTCGAAAAGAGCTCATTCGATTGAAAATAGAAAGGGCTGATGACCTTTTTAATAGTCGAAAGTCAAACTTCAAAAAAGGCTAATTCGATGGGAAATTCAAAAGGCTAGTGTCCTTTTTTAATATTCAAAAGTGATTGCAGGGCAACTAGCCCCCCCCCACGCCCATCATTGTCCCCAACACATCCAATCAAAATTTTGAGATAGCCATTTTCAAAAAAGGCTCATTCGATTTGAAATTAAAAGGGCTAGTGCCCTTTTTTATTGTCGAAAGTGATTGGAGGGCAAATAGCCCCCCCCCACGCCCATCATTCCCCCAAACCCATCCAATCAAAATTTCGAGATAGCCATTTTGTTCAGCGTAGTTGATTTACAGATAGAAATTATGTTTTTGAAGAGGACTCGCCTCCACAACCCTCAGGGCAAGGGTTCTAAGTTATGCCCTGGGGGAAAATAAGATTTTATAGAAAGCGTTGTCGTAGAAACTTCAAAAAAGGTTCATTCGATTGGAAATTCAAAGGGCTAGTACCCTATTTAATAGTAGAAAGTGATTGGAGAACAACTAGCCCCCCCCCCCCCAACGCCCATTATTCTCCCAAACACATCCAATCAAAATTTTGAGATAGCCATTTCGTTCAGCGTAGTCGATTTCTAGATAGAAAATATGTTTTTGAGGAGGACACTCCCCCATAATTCTCGGGGCAAGTGTTTTAAGTTGTGCCCTGAGGGCATATAAGGTTTTTATAGAAGGCGTTGTCGTAGAAACTTGAAAAAAGGCTCATTCAATTGGAAATACAAAGGGCTAGTGCCCTTTTTAATAGTCGAGTGATTGGAGGGCAACTAGCCCCCCCAAGCCCATCATACCCCCAAAAACATCCAATCAAAATTTTGAGATAGCCATATTGTTCAGCGTAGTTGATTTCCATATAGAAAATATTTTTTTGAGGACGACAATCCCCCAAAACCCTCAGGGCAAGGGTTTTAAGTTATGCCCTGGGGGTATATAAGGTTTTTATAGAAGGCGTTGTCGTAGAAACTTCAAAAAAGACTCATTCGATTGGAAATTCAAAGGACTAGTGCCTTTTTTAATAGTCAAAAGTGATTAAAGGGCAACTAGCCCCCCCCCCCCCAACACCCATCATTGTCCCCAACACATCCAATCAAAATTTTGATATAGCCATTTTGTTCAGCGTAGTTGATTTCCAGACAGAAAATATGTTTTTGAGCAGAAAAATCCCCCGAAACCCTCAGGGCAAGGGTTTCAAGTTATGCACTGGGGGCATATAAGATTTTTATAAAAGGCGTTGTCTTAGCAACTTCAAAAAAGTCTCATTCGATTGGAAATTCAAAGGGATAGTGCCATTTTTTTGAGGA
Source organism: Artemia sp. Qi Xiang Cuo (assembly GCF_049724085.1). Classification (NCBI taxonomy): domain Eukaryota; kingdom Metazoa; phylum Arthropoda; class Branchiopoda; order Anostraca; family Artemiidae; genus Artemia; species Artemia sp. Qi Xiang Cuo. The sequence continues at coordinate 18,746,318 of NC_142806.1, forward strand.
CGACACACCCCCAAAACCCTCAGGGCAAGGGTTTTAAGTTATGCCCTGGGGGAATATAAGGTTTTTATAGAAAGTGTTGTCGTAAAACTTCAAAAAAGAGCTCATTCAATTGGAAATTGAAAGGGCTAGTGCCTTTTTTAATAGTCAAAAGTGATTGAAGGGCAACTAGCCCCCCCCCCCCACACCCATCATTGTCCCCAACACATCCAATCAAAATTTTGAGATAGGCATTTTGTTCAGCGTAGTTGATTTCCAGATAGAAAGTAATTTTTTGAGGAGGACAATCCCCTACAACCCGCAGGGCAAGGGTTTTAAGTTATGCCCTGGGGGCATATAAGGTTTTTATAGAAGGCGTTGGCGTAGCAACTTCAAAAAAGGCTCATTCGATTGGAAATTCAAAGGGCTAGTGCCCTTTTTAATATTCGAAAGTGATTGGAGACCAACTGCCCCCCCCCCCCCCACGCCCATTATTCTCCCAAACACATCCAATCAAAATTTTGAGATAACCATTTCGTTCAGCGTAGTCAATTTTCAGATAGAAAATATGTTTTTGAGGAGGACACTCCCCCACAATTCTCGGGGCAAGGGTTTTAAGTTGTGCCCTGAGGGCATATAAGGTTTTTATAGAAGGCGTTGTCGTAGAAACTTCAAAAAAGGCTCATTCAATTGGAAATTCAAACGGCTAGTGCCCTTTTTAAGAGTCGAGTGATTGGAGGGCAACTATCCCCCCCCCCCCAAGCCCATCATACCCCCAAACACGTCCAATCAAAATTTTTAGATAGCCATATTGTTCAGCGTAGTTGATTTCCAGATAGAAAATATTTTTTTTAGGAGGACACTCCCCCAAGACCCTCTGGGCAAGGGTTTTAAGTTATGCCCTGGGGGGATATAAGGTTTTTATAGAAGGTGTTGCCGTAGAAGCTTCAAAAAGGGCTCATTCTGTTGGAAATTCAAAGGGATTGTATCTTTTTTACGAGTCAACAGTGATTAAAAGGCACCTAGCCCCCCCCCCACGCCCATCCTTGTCCCAAACACATCAAATCAAAAATTTTCTTGTAATCAATGTTGTCATCGTGGTTGATTTCCTGAGAGTAGATATGTTTTTGAGAAGGGCACTCCCCCAAAGTAGCCGAGGAAATATTTTTAAGTTATACCCTGGGGGCTATTAAGATTTGTAGAGAAGACGTGGTCGTAGAAACTTCAAAAAAGGCTCATTAGATTGGAAATTCAAAGGTATAGTGCCCTTTTTTTTAGGACGATACACCACCAAAACCCTCAGGGCAAGGGTTTTAAGTTCTGCCCTGGGGGAATATAAGGTTTTTATAGAAGACGTTGTCGTAGAAACTTCAAAAAAGACTCATTCGATTGGAAATTCAAAGGACTAGTGCCTTTTTTAATAGTCGAAAATGATTGAAGGGCAACTAGCCCCCCCCACGCCCATCATTGTCCCAAACACATCCAATCAAAATTTTGAGATAGTATTTTCTTTAAATTTTGTTGATTTTCCCATAGTAAGCAAGTTTAAGTGGAGGACACTTCCATAAAAATAACAGGGTACGTGTTTTAAGTTAGAACCTCGGGGCATAAATGAGTATGAGATACGACGGTGTCGTAGAAACTACAAAAAAGGCTCATTCGATTTAACATTCAAAAAGCTCGTGCCATTTTTTATAGTCGAAAGTGATTGGAGACCAACTGCCCCCCCCACGCCCATTATTCTCCCAAACACATCCAATCAAAATTTTGAGATAACCATTTCGTTCAGCGTAGTCAATTTTCAGATAGAAAATATGTTTTTGAGGAGGACACTCCCCCACAATTCTCGGGGCAAGGGTTTTAAGTTGTGCCCTGAGGGCATATAAGGTTTTTATAGAAGGCGTTGTCGTAGAAACTTCAAAAAAGGCTCATTCAATTGGAAATTCAAAAGGCTAGTGCCCTTTTTAAGAGTCGAGTGATTGGAGGGCAACTATCCCCCCCCCCCAAGCCCATCATACCCCCAAACACGTCCAATCAAAATTTTTAGATAGCTATATTGTTCAGCGTAGTTGATTTCCAGATAGAAAATATTTTTTTTAGGACGACACTCCCCCAAGACCCTCAGGGCAAGGGTTTTAAGTTATGCCCTGGGGGCATATAAGGTTTTATAGAAGGCGTTGTCGTAGAAACTTCAAAAAAGGCTCGTTCGATTGGAAATTAAAAGGACTAGTGTCCTTTTTAATAGTCAAAAGTGATTAAAGGGCAACTAGCCCCCCCCCCCCAACACCCATCATTGTCCCCAACACATCCAATCCAAATTTTGATATAGCCATTTTGTTCAGCGTAGTTTATTTCCAGATGGAACATATGTTTTTGAGGAGGACAATCCCCCAAAACCCTCAGGGCAAAGGTTTTAAGTTATGCCCTGGGGGCATATAAGGTTTTTATAGAAGGCGTTGTCGTAGCAACTTCAAAAAAGGCTCATTCGATTGGAAATTCAAAGGGATAGTGCCCTTTTTTTGAGGACGAGACACCCCCAAAACCCTCGGGGCAAGGGTTTTAAGTTATACTCTAGGGGTATATAAGGTTTTTATTGAAAGCGTTGTCGTAAAACTTCAAAAAAGACTCATTCGATTGGAAATTCAAAGGGCTAGTGCCTTTTTTAATAGTCGAAAGTGATTAAAGGGCAACTAGCCCCCCCCCCCCCCAACACCCATCATTGTCCCCAACACATCCAATCAAAATTTTGATATAGCCATTTTGTTCAGCGTAGTTGATTTCCAGATAGAAATCAAGAGTCGAGTGATTGGAGGGCAACTATCCCCCCCCCCCCAGCCCGTCATACCCCCCAACACGTCCAATCAAAATTTTTAGATAGCCATATTCTTCAGCGTAGGGGGGGCAACTAGCCCCCCCCCCGCCCATCATTGTCCCCAACACATCTAATAAAAATTTTGAGATGGCCATTTTGTTCAGCGTAGTTGATTTCCAGATAGAAAATATGTTTTTCAGGAGGACCCTCCCCCACAACCTTCGGGGCAAGGGTTTTAAGTTATGCCCTTAGGGCATATAAGAACGATGTTGGAACAATGTACTATGCATTATTTTTTTTCCTTTAGAGAAGGGTACTTCATATGGAAGGGGTCGTCATAGAAACTTCAAAAGGAGCTCATTCGATTGGAAATTGAAAGTGCTAGTGTCCTTTTCGATAGTAAAAAGTGATTGAAGGGCAACTAGTCCCCCCCACGCCTAACAGTCCCCCAAACACCTACGATAAAAATTTTTGGATAGCTATTTTGTTCAGCATTGTTGATTTTCCGATAGACAATATATTTTTTAGGAGGACACTCTCCCACAACCCTCAGGGCAAGGGTTTTAAGTTATGCCCTGAGTGCATATAAGGTTTTTATAGAAGGCGTTGTCATAGAAACATCAAAAAAGGCTCCTTCGATTGGAAATACAAAGGACTAGTGCCCTTTTTAATAGTTGAAAGTGATTGGAGGGCAACTAGCCCCCCCACGCCCTTCATTTTCTCAAACACATCCAATCAAAATCTTGAGATAGCCACTTTGTTCAGCGTAGTTGATTTCCAGATATAAAATATGTTTTAGAGGAGGACACTCCCCCACAACCCTCGGGGCAAGGGTTTTAAGTTATGCCCTGAGGGCATATAGGAACGATGTTGGTACAATGTACTATTTATTATATTTTTTTTCTTTAGAGCTGGGTACTTCATATGGAAGGGGTCGTCGTAGAAACTTCAAAAGGGCTCATTCGATTGGAAATTGAGAGTTCTAGGGTCCTTTTTAGTAGTCGAAAATGATTGAAGGGCAACTAGCCCCCCCCAGGCCCATCATTGTCCCCAACACATCCAATCAAAATTTTGAGATAGCCATTTTTTTCAGCGTAGTTGATTTCCACATAGAAAATGTGTATTTGAGGAGGACAATCCCCCACAACCCTCAGGCCAAGGGTTTTAAGTTATGCCCTGTGGGCATATAAGGTTTTTATAGAAGACGTTGTCTTAGCAACTTAAAAAAAGGCTCATTCGAATGGAAATTCAAAGGGCTAGTGCCCTTTTTAATAGTCGAAAGTGATTGGAGAACAACTGCCCCTCCCTACGCCCATTATTCTCCCAAACACATCCAATCAAAATTTTGAGATAGCAATTTTGAGGTAGTCAATTTCCAGATAAAAAATCAGTTTTTGAGGAGGACACTCCCCCACAATTCTCGGGGCAAGGGTTTTAAGTTGTGCCCTGAGGGCATATAAGGTTTTTATAGAAGGCGTTGTCGTAGAAACTTTAAAAAAGGCTCATTCAATAGGAAATACAAAGGGCTTGTGCACTTTTTAATAGTCGAGTGATTGGAGAGTAAATACCCCTCCCTACGCCCAACATAACCCCAAAAACATCCAATAACAATTTTGAGATAGCCATTTTGTTCAGCGTAGTTGATTTCCAGATAGAAAATATTTTTTTGAGGAGGACACTCCCCCAAGACCCTCGGGGCAAGGGTTTTAAGTTATGCCCTGGGGGTATATAAGGTTTTTATAGACGGCGTTTTCGTAGAAACTTCAAAAAAGACTCATTCGATTGGAAATTCAAAGGACTAGTGCCTTTTTTAATAGTCAAAAGTGATTGAAGGGCAACTAACCCCCCCCCCCTCACGCCCATCATTGTCCCCAACACATCAAATCAAAATGTTGAGATAGCTATTTTGTTCAGCGTAGTTGATTTCCAAATAGAAAATATATTTTTGAGAAAGACACTCTCCCAAAACCCTCGGGGCAAGGATTTTAAGTTATGCCCTGAGGAAATATAAGAACTATGTTGGCACAATTTACTATGTATTATTTTTTTTCTTTAGAGCAGGGCACTTCATATGGAAGAGGTTGTCGTAGAAACTTCAAAAGGGGCTCATTCAATTGGAAATTGAGAGGTCTAGTGTCCTTTTTAATAGTCAAAAGTGATTGGAGGGCAACTAGTCCCCCCCACACCCATCATTCCCCCAATCACATCCAATCAAAATTTTGAGATAGCCATTTTGTTCAGCGTTGTTGATTTCCCGATAGAAAATATGTTTTTGAGGAGGACACTCTCCCACAACCCTCAGGGCAAGGGTTTTAAGTTATGCCCTGAGTTCATATAAGGTTTTTATAGAAGACGTTGTCGTAGCAACTTCAAAAAAGGCTCATTCGACTGGAAATTCAAAGGGCTAGTGCCCTTTTTAATAGTTGAAATTGATTGGAGGGTAACTAGCCCCCCCCTCACGCCCTTCATTTTATCAAACACATCCAATCAAAATCTTGAGATAGCCATTTTGTTCAGCGTAGTTGATTTCCAGATATAAAATATGTTTTTGAGGAGGACACACCCTCACAACCCTCAGGGTAAGGGTTTTAAGTTATGCCCTGAGGGCATATAGGAACGATGTTGGCACAATGTACTATTTATTATATTTTTTTTCCATTAGAGCTGGGTACTTCATATGGAAGGGGTCGTCGTAGAAACTTCAAAAGGGCTCATGCGATTGGAAATTGAGAGTTCTAGGGTCCTTTTTAGTAGTCGAAAATGATTGGAGGGCAACTAGCCCCCTCCCCCCACGCCCATCATTCCCCCAAACACATCCAATCAAAATTTTTAGATAGCCATTTTGTTCAGCGAATGGATTACTAGATCCAAATCAGCATCGATAAATAAATGAAACCCAAAACGAACAGAAATTACAATAATTAACCGAGTCAAACTCAAAACGAGCAAAAATTAACATAAAATGGTCCGAAAACCCCTATGCCTTCCCAAGGCCAGAACAAAATTTGCACTTAACTGAAAAAAATACAAATGAATGTGCATTTTCAGTTTAATATAGATATACTGATATTTAGTAATCAAAATGTTAATATTATTTGATTTGTTTAAGTTATAAAAGTAAAAATATTTATATTTTTTAAGTAAAGTGCAAATTTTGTTCTGGCCTTGGGAAGGCATAGGTGTTTTGTGACCAACTTATGTTAATTTCTGCTCGTTTTGAGTTTGACTCGGTTGATTATTGTAATTTCTGTTCGTTTTGGGTTTCATTTATTTATCGATGCTGATGTGGGGTAATTTCACGTTTGGTAGATTATTTGATTTTATTTTTGCTAATTTTTTGTTTAATGGAGTTCTTTACTTTTCTTTGAAAAACTTATTTTGTGGAAAACGTTTTTTAAATTAATTACAATAAATAACCGAGTCAAACTCAAAAAGAGCAAAAATTAACATAAGTTAGTCTCAAAACCCCTATGCCTTCCCAAGACCAGAACATAATTTGCAATTTATGAAAAAAATACTAATGAATGTGCATTGTCAATTTAATATACATATACTGATATTTAGTAATCAAAATGTTAATATTATTTGATTTATTAAAGTTATAAAAGTAAAAACATTTACATTTTTTTTCAGTAAAGTGCAAATTATTTTCTGGCCTTGGGAACGTTTAGGGGTTTTGAGCCCAACTTATGTTAATTTCTGCTCTTTTTGAGTTTGACTCGGTAATTTATTGTAATTTCTGTTCGTTTTGGGTTTCATTTATTTATCGATGCTGATTTGTGGTAGTTTCAAGCTTGGTTGATTATTTGATTTTATTTTTGCTCATTTTTTGTTTACTGGAGTTCTTTACTTTTCTCTGAAAAACTTATTTTGAGGAAAAACTTTTTTGATTAATTTTCATAAATGGAGAAAATTTTAGTTGTAGATACTAAAAAAAATAAACAAAAAAAATCATTTTTACAATGTTTAAATCATTGTTTTATCGTCTTTGATGAACTATCATTTTATTATAGACTATTTATTTATTATTAAAATAATTAAAATCATATATTCATTCCTTATAAAATTAATACAAATTATTGCCAATAATAGCAACATATTAGCACTACTGTTGACACGAGTCTATTTTCTTTAATGGAACAAAAATGTTGTTTGTAAATACAAAAAAAAATAAAGAATAGCAATTATTTTTACTATTTTACGTTTTATCAATTATCCTGATAAATTAATTGAAGGCCTGGCAATTAATTTCACAGGTTTTGATAGTTAAAGTCGTTTTTATATATAATTTATTATATAAACGTACTATATACAGTATAGTTCAACGCAACAACACAAACAATAGTACGGAAACTTGAAGTAGGCAAAACTAAAATCATAGAAAATGGGTTTTCAGGTATGAATAGACCTAAGTTGCGTCCAGGCAAGATATTTATTTTATTAAATTGTTATTGAATCCCTAGAGACCCAAATTCAAATTTCGCTGTGAAAAACAAAAACAGGACAAAACCATAAAAAAATGTTGAAAAATAACGATATATTTGAAACTGGCTAAAGAATGCAAAATTAAATTGACAGAATGAATAAATAGCTCATGTGTAAATTTCAACGCGTGTGAAAGTAATAAAAAGTGAGAAACTAGTTTAAAAATTAGACAATGTTTATTGTTTGATGTTTTTGATACTTTCAATCCTAATTTGAAAGAAGATCTAAAAGCCTTACAAAGGGGCGTAAGTTATTTCTGCTGATTTCCCTTTTTTTATCATTTTTATTCGTTTTTTTATAGCCTTTTGTTGCTGGTACTAAAGTAAAAACAGACCAAAAAAAATTTATACTACGCATAATAAAAACGATCGTGAACGCTAATTACTCCAATGAAACAAAGACAGTTGTAGTGTTTACATGAAAATGGCGGAATGGAAAAAAAATAAAAAAACAACTAAATGTTTATCAGGCATGTGACTAGTTTAATTGAAATTTGAAAGTGCTGATGAGAATGAATATAGAAAACAGAATAACTTCAAGCTAACAATTTTTGGATCTAAATTGCTTAAAAACAAGCATGGAAGGGCAAATATTACACGGGTTTTTCTGTTCTTATATACATTTTGCTTTAAAGTCCCAAAGGAAGTGAAAATCTGATTGTTGGAATTAGTTAAGTGGAGCCCTAAACCACCACCAATGTCTTAAGAAATTAGGGAGAATCGAAAATTCAATTTTTATGGAAAATATCTCCTTATTCGTCTACGCACTTTTTAGTCAGAGTGGGTTCCGAATTTCAGCAAAAGAAACGCAAGCAAAAAATCAGCCAAAAATAATATAAAAATGTAATGCATCAAACAACTTAAGTAGATGTAGCTTTCTTTTGAAAGTGCAGTTATTTTTGGAAATCAATAGAGTGATGCTGTCGTATTTTTTACGGACAAAAAGCATTACTAAATTAAACTAGTTTGTTCTTCTTATTTGTTTTCACGGTTCGATGTGGCAACACTGATGAAAATGTGATACGGCATCAAAATATTCATAATTCTAAAAATGAAATCTTAAGAAGTTTCGGTTTTCAGGCATGAACAGAACTAAGAAGGGGCCAGGGGCAAAATATTTTGATTTGAAAGTTCTCAGTACAGTAAAATAAAGGAGCATGGATCCTTACCTCCTTGATTGCGACACACCTCAGTATGGATACGCTGGGGCATGTCGTTAGTTTGTACAACCACCATCCACTTCCCATTTTTATCAGAGGCAATTCCAGGGTTGATCGTCCTCCTTTCAGCATCACATGCGGACTCTTTCTTATATGCAGCCCAGGACCACCTGCAAATTCATCAACCATAAGCAACGAGCATTACGGGAAGGCCGCTAGAACCTGGTTCTAGGGTCTTGGCAATCTGACACCTAATAGAATTGTATTCTTAGAGCAAATATTTTATTTGCGAACAATTCTTATGTTTTTCCCAGGGGAGGGAGTATCATTCGACGCTTTTAGGGAAGTACTTCTACTCTCTAATGTGCAAGTATTTTGTCGTCCTTAATTACAACGCGAACCCTTCATGTTCTGAAAACAAACTCTTTTAAGAGCCGGGGAGGGTGACCTTCAAGCATGCTCCACCAAAATTTCAATCATTTTACGTGTTTTTCCGAAATGTCCTATATTACTTACTTCATTCAGTTGTTCGTTTTATCATTCAAAATTTACCTCCTCCCTCTAAAAGATACGCTCCTCCCTCTTACGCCTGACTAAAGTACTTAAATATAATAAGGTTGTTTGTATATTCAAAGATACCTCAGTTACCCGATGCACAAAATCCCATGATTGATTTCAGATAGTAAGTAGCTAGAAGTTACCGATATTACAAAGCATAAAAAGTAAAATGATCTTTCCATGCAGTTTAAAAAAAGATAAACCTTTCGAACAAGGGATTTTAAATTTTATACTAAGTGCCTTAATGTGATCCAGAAATTAATGCAATTAATTTCAGAAATTAATTAATTTCATTAGATAATTTCATAAATTACTTTCACAGACACAAGTAATTTCAAAAAATTAATGCAATCTTATCGAAAAAAATGCTATTTATATAAATTTAAAGGAGTCGAAACGATAAAACAATGTATAAAGCTATACAATAAGTGCGAATGAATAACCGTGGAAACTGTAAAATTAGCGTGGAAATATAAAGCAAAGTGGAAAAAACTCAGAAATAAAACAAAAGAAGTGTAGTATTTCTTTATATGTTTACAAAAACTCAACATAGATGTTTAAAAACAAATGCGTAAAAGGACAAATAACATTATTACTTTAGACACCACGGATTTACAGCTGGAACTTCAGATGGTGGAGTAAAAAATTATCAATATTTCTAGGGCAAAATTGCAGATACAAAACTGAGAAAATGACAAAAAAAAAGAAACAAATGACATTCAAAAGGTTTATGTGTTGATAAAAAGAATATGGTGGAGCACAATAGTAACTGGAGTACAATAGTTCAATGGAGTACATTAAGCACGGAAAATAAGCCATAAGTTACATAAGTCATAAAAAAAAGAAAACAGTCACATATTTCTATTGGCTTCTGCTTACATTTTAACAAACAGCTATCTGCGCAAGGAAAACATGGTTTTATCCTAGGGACAAGCCCAAAGAATCTAAGCAGCTTATCAGACTTGAAACCGGCGGTAGTATCCAAAACAATCGCAACACCATCTAGCGTACAATTATTATTACACCAATTCTGCAAATTACAATAATTACATTGATTTTGCCTTACTTTTTTGCCTCGCCATTTTCACCTTAATACCCTTGACTTTAGTAGTAGTAATAGCAGTAATAGTAGCAGTAGTAGGAGTGGAAGTAGTAGAATACAAATGTTATTTCTTCAATATTTTAAGTATGTAATATTTGCAATATTAAACCATGCAAATACTTCCTAGCGTGCAAACACTGTCTTTTTAGTAGTTCAACGCCACTTCCCAAACGACAAGCGCTGTATGTTTAAACTTAATGCTAAAAGCTATTCCTAAGATATTACTGATACATCCTTTTGAGAACCGGCATGTACACAATATGTTTTGATTTAGTTCAACTTCCCCCTTAATGTACCCTGAAATTTTTGTCTTCATACCCTTAGTCTTAGTGGTAGTAGTAATCACAGTAGTAGAAGTAGAGCATTAGTAGTAGTAGTAATAGTAGCAGTAGTAGTAGTAACATTAGTAGCAGCAGTAGTAGTACTGGTAGTAGTAGTAGTAGTAGCAGTAACAGTAGTAGATGAAGCAGTAGTACTACTAGCAGTAGTAGGATGCACACATTGCCTTTCGGTCATTTGAAAATTTGTTTCACCTTACCCTGCAACTTTCAACTTAGTGCTCTAAGCCGTTCCTAGGATATTGCTGATGCACCCTATAGCAACCTGCATGCACGTGGTATGTTTAAATTTAGTCAAAATTTCTCCTCAAAATTTTACTTAATTTTCACCTTAAAACTCTTAGCCTTAGTAGTTGTCACAATAGCAGTAGTAGTTGGAGCAGTAGTAGTAGTAGCAGTACTAGCGTACATATATTTCTTTTTGGTCAATTGATAATCCCCCCTTCTCCTTCCCTGAAAATTCCAACTTTGTTCCCTAGGCCATTCTTGCGATACACCCTTTTTATAACCTGCGTGTACAGAGTGTTTTTATGATTTGGTTCAACTTTCCTCTCAACAACTCCCGAGTTTTTTACCTTAATATACTTAGCCTTAGTAGCAGTCACTATATAAGTATAAGGTTAGTAGCAGTAGTAGCGGCGGTAGTAGTAGATGTACCAGTAGTAATAGTAGCAAGAGGAGTGTTATTTATGGTAGCAATAATAATTGTAGTAGTCGCCTGCACATATTGCCTTTTAATCAATTGATCATTCCCCTCATCCTTCCCAAAACTTTTCAACTGAATACCCTAAGTCATTCTTGAGACACGCCTTTTTGACAAACTGCATACGCTTAGTGTGTTTTGCTTTAGTTTAAAACTCCCCTCAACATCATCAAGTATCATCTTTTTACCCTGGTAGTTTCAAGATAGCGAAACTATCTTGACTGATTTTTATTTTATGTAACATAAACTGTTTTTCCTTATCTATTTCTAGCCTAAGACTTAGTCTTTTTAAGGTCAATTTTCGGACCTATTTCAAAACCTCCGAGAGTTTCATTCTTTCACAAACAGTTCTATCTAGCTTTATAATTATATTTAAACGAATAGTGATGAGTACGAGACTAGAAAAAAAAACTTTGTTTGTTCGAATTTTAGAGAAAAAACTGAAATTCCTGAAGGCTGACATTTTCCCCCTTGAAAGTCTGTGGAAATTTAACATGTTCGGATTTTCTGTTTCAGTTCTTGACAGTCCCTGAGGAGCTCCTAAGTGTTTTAAAACGTTGAAAATGCTATATACCTTGAGGATCTTTCTAGGCACTGCTAAGAAACTTCTAATAAAATAAAACTTTAGAGAGTAACATTTCTCAAGAGTAATTATAGTTTTTTTTCTGTTCAACTCCTATGTTTGTGACACATCTCGAAAGTTTTACTTAACAAAGTTTATTGTACCTGTCTTCCCTATAATAGCAATAACTGCAACTCAAATATATGAATATACAAATAAATATAAATATATCAAGTTTTTTAAAGATTTTAAAGCTTACAGAATCCTAAATTCTTAAATATTTAATTATTTATTTGAAGTCGACTATTAGAATTTAATTAGGACTTGCCCCAATCAGACAGTTCTAGTAATGAATTCTAAGAAGTGAATCGGGCCAATAGTAAAGGAAAATAAAAAAGGAGTTTTGATAGCAAATAATATATGAAAAGATTATTCTTCTGCTGATTAGAAATATCTCAGATTTCTTAAGTTTAATGTTACCCATCAAAAGTCACGAGCCTAACAAACTTTGCGGGATTTCCAAAAAATGGGGACACCGTCGAAAGGCAAATAATCTTATTAAAAAACACATCATTAGATTGAGCATATAAGAGAACTCCCCTGTAGAGCTTTCAAGCTCATATCTACAAAAGCAAAATTCTGAAAAATTTTGAATGCTGACTTATTTTTATTTGATTTTAAGCTTGAACTGATTTTTTTTTATTTGTGTTTTGTAGCCTGCAGTAGATATAGAAATAAATTGACAGTTTGCATAAGCCTAACGTGGGACACCTCGCTCTTTACACTAGAGTTTTATAGTACTATAAAAAAAGTTTACCATTGTTCTAATTAAACGACCCTTATATTTCAGGAGTCGTTCGCAAAGACTTGGGACTAAATTCAAACTTTACCGTAAATAGCGAGGTGTTGAGAAGGGGGCAATCACCTTAATATACGTAATAATTTCTGTTCGTTTTAAGTTTTATTGTTGGTTCTTACTTTCAGTTGAAAAAACTTTATTTTTCTTTATTTAATTTCTGATCGTTTTTTAAATAATGGTAGGAAATCTGGCCCCATTTCCACGGAGAAATTCCCCTCCCCCCGGAGATACCCTCTAGAAAATTCAATCCTGGTGAAAATAGACCCCAGACAATAACCCTTACAACACTACGCGTAAAACTGAGACGGGAAAGAGAAAGCAAGACCTATAAAAAAAATTTTGTATAGGAATTCTTGCAAATTCACCCAGTGTATAATTTTCACTAACAAGTTCACCCCTGAAGACTGCCTTCCCCATAGAAAATTTCCCCGTGGAAAAACCCTTTGCAGAAGGCTTGCCCAAACTGGTTATCTCAAAATTTTGATCGGAAGACTTCTAGAAAAAAAGGGGCGGGGGAGGGGACCTGGTCGCCCTTTAATTTTTTGGTCAGTTAAAAAGTGCAATAGACCTTTTAATTCCCATTCAAATGAGCCCTCTCACGATATTCTAGGACCACTGGGTCGGATCACTCCAGGGGAAAAAAATAACAAAAAAAAAAACATCCGTGATCTCTCTTCTGGCAACAAATGCAAAATTCCAAATTGTTGCATATAGGAGCTTGAAACCTCAACAGTAGGGTTTTCCGATAGGCTGAATCTGTTGGTCTGATTTTTGTTGAGATTCTCTGACTTTTAGGGGGTGTTTCCCTCTTTTTCGAAAATCAGGCAAATTTGCTCAGGCTCGCAGCCTTTAATGAGTAAGACTAAACTCAATGAACCTTATATATTTGAAATCGGAATAATAAGCCGATTCTTATGATATTTCTGTTTGTATCAAATTTCCGTTTTTTGGAGTTTCGGTTACTATTGAGCCATGTCGCTCCTTACTTACTGTTCGGTACCACGAATTGTTTGAAAACATCAGCTGACACTCGATTTTGAGCGACACTTCGATAAGGAACTTCCCTTTAGTGTCTATGAACTGGGTGAGCGCATTCAAGTCCATCCAATAACCATAAAAATTACCAAAATGACAATTATATATATATATATATAGCAAACGAAAAGAATTAATCATAATCTGTCTAGAATAAAAAATCAAAACCTTATAATAGGTAATAGAAACTTAATTCTCAGAGCACTTGTAGAAACTGGACTGATAAATATGTTGCTTTACCTTTCAAAAGATTGCTTTGAAAGCTGTAATGGTTTCTAGTGCTTTCAATTTTTTTTTATTCTGGAACCAGAGAAATAGATGAATATACAAAATCTCGTCAGTAAATGGTTGTTCTCCCCATTCTCGTCCGTTTCTGCTTAACACAAAAACTAAATTTTAGTTGGTTTGTCTGTAGGCTTCTGTAGTAGGCTTCTACAGGCCTACTAATTTTAGTAGGCTTCTGTAGGTTTGTCTTGTCACCTCCTTAAGGTTTAGCAGAGGGAACTTCTCAGAAGAAGTTACGTTGAATTGAATACAGACCTAAGTCACTGACACCTCACTCAATTTCCCCCAAAATAAGAATTTGGCCTTCGGTGGTGCTACTAGGTGTAATTTTGAAACTCTGAGACGGAGAGCTTTTAGAACCATAGTGTGAAAGGGGTAGTCATGTTTTATATTAGGTCTTAATCAGGACTTATAAAGACGGATGACCAGGCTGTATGGAAAAAGACTTTTCGAGATAATTATAACTCCCAGATTTAGAGCGGAGGAAGATCTGAGCTGTTCATGAACTGTCCATGGATCGCCTGTAACTACCATACCTTATCATCTGTATGGAAAAAAAGGTTGCCATATAAAGGCTATTTTCAGCACGAAAATGCCTCAAGCTACATCCAAAAACTCCTTAAAAAGTTTGAGCGTCTCAAATCTCTATGTTTGAGAAAATTGATCCTCTTGATTTTTTTATTGGCTGAGCGCACCACCTTTTTACATTCCGAAATTCCTCAAGTGAAAATTCCTTCGCATTCTTCGATAGAATAGTAGAGATGCCTCAGGAGGTCGTGACGGGAGTCCATATATGGGCATAGAATACTGACGGGAGTCCATATATGGGCATAGAGTCCCTAGGGAGAATGATTGCGTAATCGGTCAATGACCTCTTTTTCCAAGGTCGATTTATTTGTTGTTGTTGTTGTAAGTGCACGCTCTCAGCGAATGTTATGAGTTTTCTGAAATAGAAAACAGCATTTGTTGTTGTTTTGGACATGTACATGCTCGAGGCGAATGTCATGGTGTCCAGAAATAGAAAACAATATTTGTTGTTGTTGTTGCTCTCACCAAATGTTATGAGTTTCCCGGAAACAGTTAGATCACGTGTTTCCTTCTCAGCCAATCA